>NC_034181.2:34149780-34387280 GCF_002021735.2 Oncorhynchus kisutch
CAGTCAGTAAAAATGTGAAACCCTTTATGCTTTCTCATGGTATCAACATCAACTCTCTCTCTCTTTCCTCCATTGTCCTAGCTCAAACCCCCCTAGTTGCTCTAGCTCAACTCCCCTGCTCTCTCTCGCGCACTGCCTTTCTCTCTTCGCTGTTTACCCTCGGACTAGCTGTGTGTGTGTGTGTTAGTGAGTGAGAAAGAAGCCGAGTGAATGTGTACCAGTGCATGCGTTTGTGTGTTTATGTGGATGTCTGTGTGTGCAGCTCTGCCTGCTAGCCGAGTGAGTGAGTGGGAGGGTGAGAGGGGTAAACGGGGAGAGATAGAGGAGAGATCAGATGAGGAGAGAGAGAGGCTGAGCACGTAGCACCGCCCCACAGTCCCACTTTCCTCGGAAAGTCCTCCCAGACGGCAGCCATTGGGGAAAGACACGGCTGAGAGCAATGGACTAGCCCTGACAGAGAAAGAGCGTGTGGGGGGGGGACAAAGGGCGATCAACGAAAAAGCGAGGGAGAGGCGAGGAGCGGAGTATGTCAACCTGACACCGGCTCCAGTATCAGGCCAGCAGGAGGAGGGGTGTGGAGACTGAGCTGGAGCCTAGCTGTTTTCTTTCTCTGCCCCTCCGGAGTGGAATCACCGGGAAGCTCCAGCCTGCCTGCCTGCCGTCACGGAGATCAGACGGCCGATAGCGTGATACAGACCAGGGACACAAGGGACGGCTGGAGTGACAGGCACGTGAGAATGGGGACACTCACTCCCCGGCCCAGCTAGGTGTTGATTGGGCCGTAGGCGGGAGGAGCTTATGGAAATTAATGGCCATGATTGGTTGAGGGAGTTTACCACCTGCTGTAGTTGAGTAGCAGCTTCATTATTGGGATACTGCTTCCTCTTATGTGTTGTCCACCAGCCGGGACCCTAATGGATCTAGAGCTGCTTGGGATTGTTCCTGTGCTCTGGTTAAACTGAATGGACCGGATCTGTGAGATGGAGTCGTAACAAAGTGACCCTTGACTTTCAGTGAAGAATTGCAGTGTCATTGCTTCAGGTTCACTAGGTAGAGCAAAGTGTGTGGTGTGACACGTAGCAGGGTGTCTGGCTGGACTTGTATGCTCTGGGCTGTAAAAGGAGAAGGCTGTAAAAGCTTAATAGATGTTAATCACGTGTTCCTCTCTCTTGGAACAAGCCCGGCCGACCGGCTCTGTCCCTTTCTCTCTCTCCCTCTCTCGCATCTCTCCTGCTTTGCCTTCCATGCCTGTAATGAATATTTCAAATGAAATACACAGTTTGTATTTTTTAACTCTTGACGGATTGTCCATGCACAAAGGCCCTGAGAGGGAATATGACAGGCAAGACTTGGACTGAGGCCGTGTTTGCGTGTATATGGGTAATCTCATGGAAGCAGTAACTTCGTGGTAACATGCTCTCACCTCTTTCTATTCCATGAAGTGTTATTGTTCCTCGTGTTCCTGGAGGGTACTGTAATCTGTATTTGATACACTTATGGTTTAGGTACTATATCTAATCTGAGGTAAACTTTAGTTAAAGATGGATATGAGCTGCAGGCTGGGTGTTTCCTAAAGGCTTGTCTTATCGTGTGGTTGTTGTCAGATCGTTGTCCCACTGCATCCGTTTAGAGGCAATATCTTGGAACCTATAAACCCATGTCCGTTGTCGTCCCAGGAGGTTGTTGGGTCCATGTTCACTGATAACAGAGCGCAACATCCGTCAGTGAGTCTGTCCTCGTGCCAGAAGCTGTCAGGCTGGCACAGGAAACGAGTGGGCGGTATAAGCTCCTTATAGTGTCTGCTGTTAATGAGCTGACCGTAGCTTACTGGAGAAACACTGAAACACACACACATTGGGCTTGTTCGACATTGGAGCTGCCGTTGCAGGTGACTGCCAACTGACTGATCTACAAATCACCTTGCATCATAAATAACTACTTATTATTATTTATCAGTCAGTCACAATCAACCCACAATTCATCACAGATGCAGTCAACTCGAACACGCTTTTTTTCTCTCTTTTTCTTGTCTCTCTCGCTCTCTCTCTCGCTCTCTCTCTGGTCTGTCTGGTCTGGACTGTCTGGTCTGGTCTGTCTGTCTGTCTGGTCTGTCTCACACACACACCAGCAGCAGGAGTGGTGTGTCCCATGACAGGTTGATCTATCCCAGGCAGCTCTGTGCCCAGCAGGGCTTCCAGACTCTTGTGTAAGACGCTATCATGTGGTTGACCGGGTAAAGGACCAGTCTTTCCTAGAACTGGGTGACTTCAAAGTTTCACATAATGTGACAGAGAATGACCCCAGCCCAGTGGTGACAATTAGTGATGTCATTAGTTAGATTTGACAGGACAGGTTCAGCTAAGAACAGCACATTGCACTGAGCCACACTGAGTAGTAGTAGTGGTGTCTGTCTGTTCATGTTGGATTGAACAGACAGATGTTTGACAGATGGTCATTCTTCATGTAGTTAATTGGATGTAAATGATTATTCTATGTACCGAAAGTCTGTGGCGTTCTGCCTGTGCTGTGGTCTAATCCCCGTCCATGTTAATTCCAGGTCTTCTCCAGTATGGTAGGAATTGGTCAGCCATCGCCAAGATGGTTGGCTCCAAAACTGTGTCACAGTGCAAGAACTTCTACTTCAACTACAAGAAAAGGCAGAAACTTGATGAGATTCTGCAGCAGCATAAAATGAAATCGGTAATGTCTTGTCTTTCATTCTACAACATGTAAATTAGGGATTGGCAACATTTTGAAGGCCTCGGGTTAATTCCCTCCAAACATATATATTTTTTAATCTCCACTGTCAAGAGGGGGGCCACTAAAATGTTTTGCTCATAGTGTTTGTTGGGGGGGGCATTTCTCAAAGTACCAGACAGCAGTAGGCACATTTACCTCGTGGTTATCAGTGTGTTGCTCCCAGCCTGCTGTATTTAGTGTGTGTTGGTTTTCACCCAGGAGAGAGAGCGTAAGGCGCGGCGTAAAGGCAAAGCCCTACAAAGTGAAGAGGCCAGCGCCCCGTCTGCTGCCGAGGAAGAGGAGATGGAGGGTTCCGGGGCCAGCGGCAACGAGGAGGAAGCTCCCGAGGATGGAGAAGGTAGGAACAACACACACACACACTACAATAATCAACGTCATAGAGGACAGGGAGCCCATTGTCAGTATACCAACAGTCTTAAAGCACTGTCACAATACTCAAACTCAATCACTCACTGATCAGAAAGCAGCCATGTACACTTTAAGACTAGTTTATGAAACCATTTTCAATCAATTTGAAGGTAATATCTTTATGGTGATATCATGTGATGGCAGTGTTTCTTGATTTAGAATGCTGAAGGGAGAATGAATGTAGTGCAACAAGGACTTTTAACAGCATCACAAGAATGTGTGTGTTGAACATGGAGTTGGATGTGAGAATAGAAAGACAGACTGACCACGTGGGCGTATGGGAATGAGAAACATATAGCTAAGACATTAGATCAATTATTTAAGTAGTTGTTTGCTCTGTAGCAAAGATTTACAGAAGCGGTCTACCTAGCAAAATTTGAGTTTTTTTGTGTGTAAATTCTAGAATTTTCTGATAACGGACCGTCGACTCACTTTAGACCGAATTCACAAGACTGTTATGCCTCGTCATTCTAGTAACCATGGAGAACATTATCGGACCCTGGGAATAATGTACAGTAGTAGTTTGTTGATACACAATCACCAATAGTCTGTTACCATAATAGAGCTGGGAAGCCCCAGGGGATTTCCTTCATCACAATTGGGTTTTGTGTTCTCCCTCATTGTACAGTGAAACCCGATTCGGTGTAAAAGTGGCACTTTATAAATCTGGTTTCAGAGAAAGAAGGGGCACAAGAGAGGGGGGAGAGGGATCAGAGTGAAAGAGGACAAGAGGATATAACAGGATTTACTGTAGGTTACTACCTAGCCAGACAGCCCATATAATATATGCGGTCTTCCCTTTGTCTCTCACGTGCTCACTCTCTATCTCACTCTCTATCTCACTCTCCTCTCTCTCCTGTATCAGGTGGGGCTAACAACAGCTCAGACACAGAGAGCCTGCCCTCTCCGCGTTCCTCTGAGGACAGCAAGGCTAAAGAGGAGGGTGGCGGTAGGGCCAAGGCTGGCTCCAAACCTGGGGACAAGGAGGCCTCAGGCTCCCACATGGTCCAGGGAGGAGATGAAAAGCCCCCAGGAGATGGGGACAAGGCCATCAAGCAGGAGGTGAAGACTGAAGCAGGGGAGGGTAGCAAGGAGCTACCCAGTGAATCCACAGACGGAGACAGAAAGCCCCCCACTGCAGAGGCAGAGGAGAGCAAGAGCTCCTCCAAGAGCTCCAAGAGGGACCACGAGCCCAAGACTGGCTCCCATGCAGACAGTGACTCTAGCGCCACCTGCAGCGCTGATGAGGTGGAGGAGTCGGAGAACACCGAGAAGAACAGGTAGGGGCTTAGGTCTGGGTGGGGGCTCAGGGCTGGGTAGAGGGGTTGCAGGTGGGGGCTCAGGGCTGGGTGGGGTGGTTGCAGGTGGGGGCTGGGTGCAGGGGGTTCCAGGTGGGGGAGCAGGGCTGGGTGGAGGGAGTTGCAGGTCGAGGCTCGGCGCTGGTTGTAGGGGTTGCAGGTGGGGGCTCAAGGCTGGTTGTAGGGGTTGCTGGTGGGGGCTCAGGGCTGGGTGGAGGGGTTGCAGGTGGTGTCTTTAGGGCTGGGTAGAGGGGTTGCAGGTGGGGGCTCAGGGCTGGTTGTAGGGGTTGCAGTTGGGGGCTCAGGGCTGGTTGTTGGGGTTGCAGGTGGGAGCTCAGTGCTGGGTGGAGGGGGTTGCAGGTGGGAGCTCAGGGCTGGGTGGAGGGGGTTCCAGGTGAGGGCGCAGGGCTGGGTGGAGGGGTTGCAGGTGGGGGCTCAGGGCTGGGTAGATGGGTTGCAGGTAGGGGCATGGGGTTGGTTGTAGGGGTTGCAGGTGGGGGCTCAGGGCTGGGTGGAGGGAGTTGCAGGTGGGAGCTCAGGGCTGGGTGGAGGTGGTTCCAGGTGAGGGCGCAGGGCTGGGTGGAGGGGGTTGCAGGTGGGAACTCAGGGCTGGGTGGAGGTGGTTCCAGGTGAGGGCGCAGGGCTGGGTAGAAGGGGTTGCAGGTGAAGGGCGCAGGGCTGGGTGGAGGGGTTGCAGGTGAGGGTTCAGGGCTGAGTGGAGGGTTGCAGGTGAGGGTTCGGGGCTGAGTGGATGGTTGCAGGTGAGGGTTCGGGGCTGAGTGGAGGGTTGCAGGTGAAGGGCTCGGGCTGGGTGGAGGGGTTGCAGGTGAAGGGTTTGGGGCTGGGTGGAGGGGTTGCAGGTGAAGGGCTGGGTGGAGGGGTTGCAGGTGAAGGGATGGGTGGAGGGGTTGTAGGTGAAGGGCTCGGGCTCGGGCTTGGGCTGGGTGGAGGGGTTCGGGGCTGGGTGGAGGGGTTGCAGGTGAGGGTTCGGGTTTCGGGCTGGGTGGAGGGTTGCAGGTGAAGGGCTCGGGGCTGGTTGGAGGGTTGCAGGTGGAGGGCGTGGGCCTGGTGGAGTGGTTGCAGGTGAAGGGTTCGGGGCTGGGTGGAGGGGTTGCAGGTGAAGGGCTCGGGCTGGGTGGAGTGGTTGCAGGTGAAGGGTTCGGGGCTGGGTGGAGGGGTTGCAGGTGAAGGGCTCGGGCTGGGTGGAGTGGTTGCAGGCCCTTAGTTGTCAGGCAATTTGTGGCAATACTCTACAACTATCATCAACCATTAACTCCTAAGGCCTTTGTGGGTGTGTGCATATGTACTAGAGCTAGGTGATATGGACAACATTCCCTGTCCTGCTAAATAATCTGAGCTATCACGATAACGATAAATTGAACGCTAAGTTTTTAACAAAGTGCACCACAGTTACTTTTTAATGTACTGACCAAAAATATAAACGCAACATGCAACAATATCAAAGATTTCACTGAGTTGCAGTTCATATAAAGTCAATAGAAATAAATCAAATCAAATTTGATTTGTCACATACATGTGTTTAGCAGATGTTATTGCGGGTGTAGCAAAATGCTGTGTTTCTAGCTCCAACAGTGCAGTAATATCTAACAATACACACATTCTAAAGTAAAGGAATGGATTTAAGAATATATACATATTTGGATGAGCAATGTCAGAGCGGCATAGACTAAGATACAGTAGATAGTATAGAGTACAGTATATACATATGAGATGAGTAATGCAAAATATGTTTACACTATTAAAGTGGCCAGTGATTTCAAGTCTATGTATATAAGAGACTGAAAAACAGCTTTGATCTCAAGGACATCAGACTGTTAAATAACCATTACTAGCACATTAGAGGCTGTGTCTGATGTCCTTGAGATCAAAGCTGTTTTTCAGTCACTCAGTCCCAGCTTTGATGCACCTGTACTGACCTCGCCTTCTGGATGATAGCGGGGTGAACAGGCAGTGGCTTAGGTGGTTGTTGTCCTTGATGATCTTTTTGGCCTTCCTGTGACATCGGGTGCTGTAGGTGTTCTGGAGGGCAGGTACCTTGCCCGCAGTGATGTGTTGGGCAGACCGCACCACCCTCTGGAGAGCCCTACGGTTGTGGGCGGTGCAGTTGCCGTACCAGGCGGTGGCACAGCCCGACAGGATGCTCTCGATGGTGCATCTGTAAAAGTTTGAGGGTTTTAGGTGCCAAGCCAAATTTCTTCAGCCTCCTGAGGTTGAAGAGGCGCTGTTGTACATTCTTCACCACGCTGTATGTGTGGGTGGACCATTTCAGTTTGTCAGTTATATGTACGCCGAGGAACTTTAAGCTTTCCACCTTCTCCACTGCGGTTCTGTGGATAGGGGGGTGCTCCCTCTGCTTTTTACTGAAGTCCACGATCATCTCCTTTTGTTGATGTTGAGTGAGAGGTTATTTTCCTGGCACCACACTCCCAGGGCCCTCACCTCCTCCTGTATTGTCATTGTTGATAATCAGGCCTACAACTGTTGCGTCGTCTGCAAGCTTGATGATTGAGTTGGAGTCATGCGTGGCCACGCAGTCATGGGTGAACAGGGAGTACAGGAAGGGGCTGAGAACGCATCCATGTGGGCCGATGTAGAGGTGTTGTTTCCTACCTTCACCACTTGCACAGGGCGGGGCTCAGAGCTTAACGATGAGCTTGGAGGGTACTATGGTGTCGAATGCTGAGCTAGATTCAATTAACAGCATTCTTGCATAGGTATTCCTCTTGTCCAGATGGGATAGGGCAGTGTGCAGCACAAGGTTCACCTGTGTAATGATCATGCTATTGAATCAGCTTCTTGATATGCCACATCTGCAGATGGATTATCTTGGCAAAGGACAAATGCTCACTAACAGGGATATGAACAAATTTGTGCACAACATTTGAGAGAAGTAAGCTTTTTGTGCATATGGAGCATTTCTGGCATCTTTTATTTCAGCTCATGAAAAATGGGACCAACACTTTACATGTTGCGTTTATATTTTTGTTCAGTGTATTACCCTTAAAACCACTACTACTGCTTTGAATGCTGTAGCTCAATTGTCCTGTTAGCAATTGCCTATATTCACCGATTTTTTTAGGCAACTTATTATCATTATCAATATCAGTAAAATGTCCTCTAAATGGCCGGTTGGGTCGGTGTTGATATTTTTCGGTTTATAGTCCAAGTTCTAAGATGTTTGTGTGTGCGTGCCTGCCTGCAGACGCAATGTGTGTGTGTGTGTGTGTGTGTGTGTGTGTGTCAAAGATGTGGGCTGACAGAAGTGGGGATTCGTCCTGCAAAGTATTTGTTCAGATTTTTCCATGACAGCAGACTGCATGTATTGGCAGAGCCTAGGGGAACGTTGCCCTCTGTGCCAAAGCAAACAATGGGAGGGAGTGTGTGTGTGTGCGCCCCAGTTTCTCTCATTGGGTGTGTGGGTGTTCCGGAGTATCTGTGTGTTTTTATGTGTGTATCTGTGAGTAGGGGATGGGTGGTTGGGCTCGTGGGATGGAAAAGCAGTCAGACCCTCTGCTCTCTTTGTGTTTTCATAGTGCGAGGTTCTGCTCAGGGTCAATCCGTGTTTATGGGAAAAGTAAATAAGAGAAGCCCAGCTATGGCCATATTAAGGAATGTGTGGTACATCCATTGGCAGGCTACTGAATGAGAAAGTGTGTTCTAGTTACCTCCCTCATTCTTTTTCTCTCGCTCTCTTGCGCGAGCTCTGGCTCGATCTCTCTCCTGTGGGCTCTGGCTCGCGCTCTGACTCGAGCGCTTGCTCTCTCTCACGAGCGTGCGCTTTCTCACGTGCGCTCTCTGGCCTGCGCTTTCTCTCGTGCTCTCTCTCTCGTGCTCTCTCTCTCTTGCTCTTACTCTCTTTCTCTCTCTCATTCTCTCTCTCACACTCCACTCTTTTTCTCGCTTTCTTTCACACTCTTTTGCTCCCCTTTTCTCTCTTTCTCTCCTCCCCTTCGCTCTCTTTCGTTCCTTACTCCTCTTCATTCCCTCCTTTTTTATTTCTCTCTCCAGGATGACGTCCCCAAACCGGCCCAGCCTTCTAAACTATGCTCATGATGGGGTCATCTCCTCCCCCCTGCAGAAGCCCATGGACCTGAAGCAGCTCAAACAGAGGGCTGCGGCCATCCCCCCTATTGTGAGTCTTACCACTTAACCCCTCGTCTCTTTACACACTGTTGCCAGGCCCTGCAACCTGTATCTTAGTCTTCTCCATCCTTGGAGAGCATATGAGAGCCAGCCTGGTATACAGTCACTTAACTAAGGATTTATAAGTCCAGCCTGGTATACAGTCACATATACAATTGGAAGTCGGAAGTTTTTCGCAATTCCTGACATTTATTCCTAGGAAAAATTCCCGGTCTTAGGTCAGTTAGGATCACCACTTTATTTTAAGAATGAATAATAGTAGAGAGAATTATTTGTTAAACTGACCCATTGTTAAACTTGGGTCAAACGTTTTGGGTAGCCTTCCACAAGCTCCCCACAATAATTTGGGTGAATTTTGGCCCATTCCTCCTGACAGAGCTGGTGTAACTGAGTCAGGTTTGTAGGCCTCCTTGCTCACACACACTTTTTCAGTTCTGCCCAAATGTTCTATAGGATAGAGGTCAGAGCTTTGTGATGGCCACTCCAATACCTTGACTTTGTTTTCCTTAAGCCATTTTGTCACCGCTTTGGAAGTATGCTTGGGGTCATTGTCCACTTGGAAGACGCATTTGCGACCAAGCTTTAACTTCCTGACTGATGTCTTGAGATGTTACTTCAATTTCTCCAAAGAGTACGTACGACCTTTGTCCCCATGTGCAGTTGCAAACCGTAGTCTGGCTTTTTTTATGGCAGTTTTGGAGCACTGGCTTCCTCCTTGCTGAGAGGCCTTTCAGGTTATGTCGATATAGGACTCGTTTTACTGTAGATATAGATACTTTTGTACCTGTTTCCTCCAGCATCTTCACAAGGTCCTTTGCTGACTTCAACTGTAAGTCCAGCCTGGTAAACAGTCACATATAAATCCTTAGATAAGTCCAGCCTGGTAAACAGTCACATACAAATCCTTAGATAAGTCCAGCCTGGTAAACAGTCACATATAAATCCTTAGATAAGTCCAGCCTGGTATACAGTCACATATAAATCCTTAGATAAGTCCAACCTGGAAAACAGTCACATATAAATCCTTAGATAAGTCCAACCTGGTAAACAGTCACATATAAATCCTTAGATAAGTCCAACCTGGTATACAGTCACATATAAATCCTTAGATAAGTCCAGCCTGGTCATTCTACCCCTGTCAGTAGTATTAAGGCCAGCCCTCCTGTAATGACAATACTGCTGCTTCCACAGATAACAACATGGTGGGTAAAATGATAAAGACATATTTGTATTAGATAAGCAGGCCATCTGGAGCAGATGGGGTAGATTGACCCAGAGGAGGAACAAGATGCCAGACATTAAGGAAAACAATAAGAGGAATAGGGTCACTGGATGTGTGTAAGGTTAGTGTTTGTATGTGTATCAGCTACTCACGGTGCCTCTCTCTACTGTTTATGCAGATGCCCCAGATCCCGGAGGGTGGCCCGCGGGGTGGGGTTGGTAAGGCCGTGCTGCCCCCCCATGCCCTGGCTCTCTACCAGCAGCAGATCACCATGGCCCACGGTGAGTCCTCCCAGGAGGCCAAGCAGCAGCAGCATGCAGGTCAGCCCAGCAAACAGCACCCTTACCCAGCGCAGGGTGACAGAGACCCCCACAACATCAGCAGCCCCCGTGTCCGCCCACGCAGCCCCTCCACCAGCGACAAGGACGGTACGAACACCAGCTCTCCCTCTCTCTCTCCCTCTCTCTCCCTCTTTCGCTCTCTCTCGCTCTCTCTCGTTCTCTCTCGCTCTCTCTCGCTCTCTCTTTTCAGCTCCTCTCATCCTTCTGCTCAGTCTAAACCCAACTCCCTTGGTTCTAGATTATTAGGCTATGTGCTGATTTGAGGGGGATTATGTCAGTTCTACACTGTTTGGTGTTGTGCTGGTATTGATCTTTGGTATCCCCGTGCAGCGGGATCTGTGTCGGGTTGTTGAGTTCAGTCTTGGATATCCTTTGAGAGTTGTGCTCCATGTTAATTGCTAGACCTGTCTAGACCTAGTCTTATTTCGAAGATGTTGACACAAGATGAACTGAAGAGTTTCCATCTGGGGCCCTTAAAGAAGCCGAGGTAACCCGGGACCAAGGCCTATGTAACTACGGAGGATCTCCTATTGTTATGAACCCTGGAGAAAACACAGCCCAGTGGCAAGGGGGGGGGGCGGTGTTCTGTGTGAGTCGCAATACAGTAAACTGAGGAGGTAGCCTGTGTGTGTAGGGATTCGAGTCACATGGACATGTGTGAGTGTATGTATGAGTGTGATGATGTGAGTACCGGGTATGTGATCAGCTGCAGTATGTCTGTGTCCCTGCAGAGCTGGAAGGCAACGAGAGGTGGCTGCAGACTCTACTTCACGGATTACGTAGGTTCACACCCCGCCCTGCTCTATCCCTAACTCATACCCCTTCGGCCAACACACGCCTAGCTAAATTCACTTCCTTAGCGGGGTTTGACTGTGTGTGTGTACACTAAACACTAGCAATGGGTTTGGCAGTGTGTTTGTACTCTAAACACAAGGGATGGCTGTGTGGAGCAGCGTTGCTGTGTGGCTGGCTGCGCTCCTTGCTATGATGATGATAAGGAGGAGCATAACAAGCTAGTGCTGGCCAAGGGATGGCTCTCGGCTTCCAGACAGTGTTGGTAAGGGCCAGTATTGGCTAATTGCTGAGTGTGTGTTTGTGTGTCCCGTCTTACAGATAAGTCCCGGGCCTTCTCTCCTCACGGAGACCCTAAGAAGCAGGCGGTGGGGCCAGAGGACCTGAGGGCCACTACCCTGGGCCGGCCTGTCATGTCCCCCTACCCAATGTCCCCTCGAGACATGGCCAAGCTCAGCCACGATCAACACCTGCTCCACTATAACTCATGTGAGTCCCACTACAAGCCCTCTCTAACCACAAGGGCTCCCATACCGTACTTTGTTGGGAAATGTTTGTTGAATTTGTTGTCCTCAGGGCAGCATCATCAGGCCCTCATCCCCTGTAGTTCAGGTGCCAGCTCCCATTTCACTGTTATGTCCCCTTGCTTTGCGCTATCCTTAGCCAATCTCCTTATACTTATTATTTCCTATCAAATCCTGCCCTGTCTATATTTGTATCCATATAAAAGTATCTGTCTGTGATCTCAGCTTTCCAGCAGGTTGGCCACTCTGGACCCCCTGGTCTGCAGCAGGATGGCATCAGGTTGGCAGCGGTGCGCCCCCTCCACATGCCAGAGCCACCCCCTCTCATCTCCTCCAACAAGCCAGGGGGGTCTATCACACAGGTACAGTACACTAACGTTTCTCCAGAGAACCGTAGCACCCATTTAGATTGGGGGAAGTGAATGGAGTGTTGCCATGCACTATGCTCACTGTTGTTGCTGTGTGGTTCACAGGGAACCCCAGTGCAGCTTCATAGCCCAGCTCACGGGATGGACCATGGGAAGATGCCCCCTGCACAGATGGGTTTGTCCTGGATGGATCAGAGGAAAGTGGGTGAGTCCAAGTGTCTGGAGTGGGTGCAGCATTCCCAGCCTTGGTTTGCTGGTGAGTTGCCCTCTTCTTGTCCTAACCTTCAATTCTCCGTTTGGGTGTCCTGGGCTTTCTGCACTGACACACTCTCCTCTCTGCTCTCATCTCACACTGTACCCCTCTGACTCGCACACACCAGGTCCCTACCCTGTGGTGAAGCAGGAGCAGCTGTCCCCGCGGTGCTCGTCCTCCCAGGCAGAGAACCTGTCCACGCAGGGGGCGCCCCACGACGCCAACACTGGACGTGGTGAGTTCACAGCTAGATACACTACACACCCATCTGTCGGTACACTGTTCTCTGCTCATACGGATTCTCTGCTCTGTTATTGGGGCATAAACAGACCTCCATGCCAGTGTAAAGCCCTGACTTTGTTCTCCTGGATGTGTTGAATTTGCAGGGTCCATGCCAGCGGTGCAGGGGGGCAGCATCACGAAGGGCATCCCTGGGACCAGAGTTCACCAGGACTCCCCCATCTCCTACCGAGGAGGCTCCATCACCCAGGTAAGAGCAACACACCGACCTCAACGCTGTGCTTCTGCTAACTGGGCCGTACTTATTACCATGACTAACAGCTTTGGCCTAAAATTCTCACCGGGCTGTTTATTGTACGTCTCCAAATGAAACGAGGACAACGACACAGGCGTGTTGTGAGGTCATGAGCCCAGGCTGGAAAGTTAGGCTGGGTAAAGGCTGTGGCAACAGGCAGGCAGGATCTCACTGCTGATCCTGACTGGTGTGACATAACCGTGGCTCTGACTGCTCCCTGTCGCCCTAGTAACAGGTACACACTGTACCATGTCTGTTCCCTACTTGATTTATCTGTTTACTCTCTCCACTCGCTAAGCCCCGTCACTGATACGCACGGTCTTCAGCCTGATGTAATAACTCCCTCAGCCAACTGGCCTGGAAATGGGATGAGATTATATGTGCCCAGATAGATAACTGAGGGAAAGGTGAGAGTTCGTATATAATCAGAGTCGGTGGGGATGTCGCACGGCGGCTCCTTTGTTTGTCTAGCTGACTGCTAACCAGAGTGAAAGCCTATCTGTCAATGAGGTGTGTGTGTGTGTGTACAGATAAGCTTTGCGGCATCGGGTGCGTAGGTTTCTCTCATCTCCCTTGATGACATTGGATGCTGAGGGTAGATAGGGGAGATAGGAAGGGTGTTTGTGTCTGTCAAGGCCACTCGATCCTGTGAGACGAGCCCCCCCCCCCCCAACCCTCCACTTGTGGTCTGGCCTCTGATGGCACTATCCCCCCACCCCCCCTCGAATATCATTTGACGTACATTTTAGTCATTAAGCAGAGCGATGTACAGTTAGTGCATTTATTTTAAGGCAGCTAGGAGGGACACCCACATCAACAGTCATGGTAAGTACATTTTCCCTCAATAAAGGAGCAAAAGTCAGCGCTAGTAAGGGTGGGTAGAAAAGTGTTAGTTCATGAAAGGTGTTTTGGGGGGGGGGGGGGCAGGCCTGTGCGCGCTCTCTCTCTCTCAGCCTCCCAGCAGGCTTATGTAAACCCCCACTAGCCATGGCGCAAATCTGACTCGCACTGAAAGTGTGCCAGAGACATGACTCAATAGCCCTGACCAAACCCGCTGCTGCCATTCTGTCACCTGGTGTTAGCACTGCAGAGTGTGTGTGGGGGTTATTGTCTGAGACACAAATTGTGTTCTTATGTGACTAGGCTGCCGCTGGTATAGTAGTGAGCAATTCAATTTGTTTAGCGTGCGGGCTCTGTTGCAGCAGCGGTCAGGACAAAAAGCTCTGTCGTCGTTGAATCATAACATGACATCCACGCACATAACAACAATTGCCACACACTTCTCCGATTGGCATCAGTGAACGATAAATGATCCGTATGATCTTAATCATCGTCACAATAAACAAAGAACATTCAGGACAAATATGCATCTTACAACAACGAGCAATGAAAGAGTTAAACTGACATCTGCTGTATCTTGTGGGGTGATTGGCTGTTGTGTTCCTCTGCGTTTGTCCCTCCCTCCACAGGGCACCCCGGCTGACGTTCTGTACAAGGGGACCATAACCCGTCTGATCACGGAAGACAATCCCAGCAGGGCAGAGAGGGAGCGGGACGAGGCCCTGTCCAAAGGACATGTGGTCTATGAGGGCATCAGCGGACACATCCTCACCTATGACCGTCAGTTCTCTAACCTAGAAACACCGTGCTACTACACTTACACTACCGTTCAAACGTTTGGGGTCACTTAGTGTCCTTGTTTTTGAAAGAAAAGCACATGTTTTGTCCATTAAAATAACATCAAATTGATCAGAAATACAGTGTAGACAATGTTAATGTTGTAAATGACTATTGTAGCTGGAAATGGACACTTTTTTTTATTTTATGGTATATCTACATAGGAGTACAGAGGCCCATTATCAGCAACCATCACTCCTGTGTTCCAATGGCACGTTATGTTAGCTAATCCATGTTGATCATTGTAAAAAGCTAATTGATCATTAGAAAACCCTTTTGCAATTGTTAGCACAGCCGAAATTGGTTGTTCTGATTAAAGAAGCAATAAAACGGTCCTTCTTTAGACGAGAAATTGCCAAGAAACTTAAGATCTCGTACAACACTGTGTACTACTCCCTTCACAGAACAGCGCAAACTGTCTCTAACCAGAATAGAAAGAGGAGTGGGAGGCCCCGGTGCACAACTGAGCAAGAGGACAAGTACATTAGAGTGTTTAGTTTGGTGTTTTGCAGGTACTATTTTATGAAGCTGCCAGTTCAGGACTTGTGAGGCGTCTGTTTCTCAAACTAGACACACTAATGTACTTGTCTTCTTGCTCAGTTGTGCACCGGGGCCTCCCACTCCTCCTTCTATTCTGGTTAGAGACAGTTTGCGCTGTCTGTGAAGGTAGTAGTACACAGCATTGTACGAGATCTTAAGTTTCTTGCCAATTTCTCACATGGAATAGCCTTCATTTCTCAGAACAAGAATAGATTGACGAGTTTCAGAAGAAAGATCTTTGTGTCTGGCCATTTTGAGCCTGTAATCGAACCCACAAATGCTGATGCTCCAAATAGTTTATTGCTTCTTTAATCATTACAACAGTTTTCAGCTGTAGTTTTCTAATGATCAATTAGCCTTTTAAAATGATCAACTTGGATTAGCTAACACAACATGCCATTGGAACACAGGAGTGATGGTTGCTGATAATGGGCCTATGTACGCCTATGTAGATATTCCATAGAAAATCATCCGTTTCCCACAACAATAGTCCTTCTGATCAATTTGAAGTTATTTTTATGGACCAAAAATGTGTTTTTCTTTCAAAAACAAGGACATTTCTAAGTGGCCCCAAACTTTTTACATACTGTAACAACTGGAACAGAGGCATCGCCTTTAGTCTTGAAGAGTTAAAACCGCCTCTCAATGCCCTGTTGACTGTTTGTGGCATGTTCTCCTCAGGCCTACCCTCTCAGAACCCTAAAGAAGACGGCCGGGGCCAGCCTGGGGAGATCTTGGGGCTGAAGCGCCCCTATGATGTCATGGAGGGAGGGATCTCCAGGGGGCTGCCCATGAGGGACTCTCTGTCTGCAGCCAACTGTGAGGGTAAGTTGAGGAGTCCGCTACCCTCTAAGAGCTCTAGCATGTACTTTACATAGACCTAGAGTCCTACAAGGACGAAAAAAATGCTACTCTTTCTTCACTCCCGCACATATTTCAGGTCTGATGGGTAGAGCCATGCCCCATGAGAGAGACAGCCCACACCTGACCCACCACATCCGTGGTTCCATTTCACAGGGTAATTATTCCATACACTGTGTTATCCCAGTCACTGCATCATGGTTGTTGTACAATCACTGCATCGCCTAGTTGAACAATCGCTCAAGAGAAGTTAATTGTCAATAAAGTTCCAGTCTGACTTCAAATTTGAACTCCTGTGCATTTGTGTTCCTCCTCCTCTTCCCCCCCAGGTATCCCCCGTCACCTGGAACCCCAGGATGGCTACATGAGGCGAGAGCCCAAGCAGATGAAGAGAGAGGCCTCCCCGCCCCGAGGGCCTAGCCAGATGGCTGACCCCATGAAGGGCCGAGACGGCATGGTGCCCACCGTGAAGGAGGGGGGCCGATCCATCCACCTCATTCCCAGAGAGGAGCTCCGACAGATGCCCGAAGGCATGATGATGGCCAAGGCTGGCAAAGATGGCATCATAGCACAGGTGAGTGGAACGCCACACTGTAGATGCACTGTGCCTCAGGGAAATAAAAGCAAGACAAGTCCCTGTTGGTAGAGATATTCAGTGTTTCCTTTTTTTCAGGGTGCTCCAATGAAGCAGGAGCAGGGTGGCTTAAGGAAGGGGCATGACGTTCGTTCCATCATCGCCAGCTCCCCACGCTCTCACTACGGCATGCCCCCTCACCTGGAGATGCGGGGGCCTGAGCAGCGGGGCCGCTACGAGGAAGGTCCTAAGGGTCGGCCTAGCGCTGTGGTCAGCACGGCCAGCTCCATGGCCCGCTCCTCGCCTCTGGCCATGGGGGGCGATCAGGGTGGCAAGGCCCACCACAGCCCCGTTGGCTACGAGGAACACAAGGGTGGCATGAGGGCTCCCTACACTGGGCCTTCTCACAGAGGATCCCCGCTGTCCAGAGAATCAGGCCAGCGGCAGCATGAGGGTATGTCACACACCGATACCGGACTGATTGTGACGCATGGTTGAAATGAAAAGAGCTCATGTGAAGCCCACCGTGTTTGTGTTCTGAAGCATCCTTCTCTCTCCCGTCTCTCCTCTGTGTGGTCCAGGCTCCAATAAGAATCAGCCTCAGGAGCGCAAGTCCACACCCACCCCTAGGGAGATGAGCTCCGGCAAGTCACCGCTGTCGGGCGTTGCCGAGCAACAGGCCCAACAACAGGCCCAACAACAGGCATCCCTGGCGTCGTACGAGCGTCTGCTGCAGGGTCTGGGGGCTGACGTGTACCGAGGTCAGATCCCACTGGCCTTTGACCCTGCTGCCCTGCGTCAGGGCATCCCCATCGACCCAGGTACATAGTACACGATTGGACCCTTCTCGTGTCCACTGTACAGTTCTACGTAGGAACTCCTTCAATAATTGCTTTTTTTGTCTGTTGGAGGGTTGTGGTTTGGGGGGGAGGGTGTACGTGACTATATGGCTTTATATGGTCTCTTTGTCTTCCTCCTCATTTAGCAGCCTACTACCTGCCTCGTCACCTGGCCCCTAACCCTGGCTACCCTCACCCCTACCCCTACCTGATCCGGGGCTTCCCTGACACGGCAGCCCTGGAGAACCGCCAGACGCTGCTCAACGACTACATCACCTCCCAGCAGATGCACCAGTGGCCTGCAGCCGCCGCCATGGCTGCCCAGCGCTCAGACCTGCTGAGGGGGCTCTCACCACGGGACCAGCCCCTCCAACTGCCCTACTCTGCTGCCCCGCGCGGTGAGCCTCACTCTGGTCATGGTGCAAACGCACACACACACACACACACACACACAGAAAGTAGCCTAGCTGGACCAGTGTAGTGTAGCGCAGTCTATAGTTTTGACTAGTGTTGTTCTTTCTTCTTGTTCCCAGGGATCATCGATCTGTCTCAGGTGCCACACTTACCTGTCCTGGTCCCTCCCTCTGCAGGGTCTTCCGGCTCCCCCATGGACCGCATCACCTACATCCCTGGAGCCTTCCCTAGCCAGCCATACACCTCCTCTCCCATCTCACCAGGTACTGGACTGGACTCTACACCAGCCAGCGTTCTTAAATGTGATGCTGTGTGACGGACTCATCTGTGTTTTGTTTGTGTCTCTCCTGTGCTGTGTAGTTGGGCCCCAACACATGAGCAAGCAGCACGGCACACCATCCTCTGCTGACCGTGAGCGGGAGAGAGACCGGGAGAGAGACCGCGAGAGGGAGCGGGAGAGAGACCGCGAGAGGGACAGGGAACAGGAGAGAGAGAGGGAGAGGGATCGCGAGAGACAACGGGACAGAGACCGAGAGCGGGAAAGAGAGCGGGACAGGGACAGAGAAAAGGGGATCTCTCACGGCAACGTGGAACACGCCCCCATCTGGAGACCAGGTGTGTAAAGATATTGACCCACTCACTGTCTGTCTGCTATTCAATTATTACACTATTATGTTATTACCATGATAGTAGTACATTTACTGCACATGGTCTGTGTTGGATGTCTATGCTGTTGTTCTATGAGATGATATGAGCTCTGTGCTGTGTGTAATATATCTGTACCCTCACTCCCTCAGGCACAGAGCACAGCTCAGGTGGTAGTGTCAGGCCCTCCTCCCACTCTGGCTATGGCCACCAGCACTCCCCGGTGTCCCCTCGCACCCAGGACAGTGTCCAGCAGAGGCCCAGCGTCCTGCACAACACTGGGGGCAAGAGTCTGCCTGTCAGCGACCACAACAACCCCTCTGTGCTAAGGTAACCTGCTTGGTGACATGCATGACATACATGGTTGGATAAATGGCAAAGTATCTCCTACTGCAGGTGCCTTCTAAATAATATGTGCAGACTGTGGTGGAGGTTCATCTGTGGTTGGCATGTTTACTGACTGTTTTAGTGATTTTGTTTTCCTCTCACAGGTCCATGCCAGGCTCAAATCGCTACCCAGGCTACGCCTACCAACAAAGCATGGACTCTAAGGAAATGGGCCGGGATGGGGGCAAGAGTAGGGGAGGCCTTCCCAAACACACCCAAGACCAACATGGGCCCTCTATATCCTCCAGCAAATCTGACCCCCAGCTGGCCAGCCCTAACCAAGGCGGTTACCCCAGCCCCTACCCCCAGGGCTCTTCAGCCTCTCACCACTCAGGGCGACCCCCTCACCTGCTGCCCCCCCAGTCGGATAACGCTGCTGGCCGAGGAGAAAGTGGCACACCTAGTAGGGAAAAGACTCAAAACAAACCGATGTCCGTTCAGGAACAAGAGCTCCGATCACTCGGTAAGACCACCATGACTGCGGCCAACTTCATAAACGCGATTATCATGCGTCAAATTTCTTGTGAAACGGGGATGCCAGAGACGGGCTCGCTCGTGGCCAACAGCGCCAGTGATGGTAAGACGCTCTGGATCCCAGGGTCCCCTCATCACCCAGACCCTCCCCTCGTCCGTCTGTGGCCTATTGCACGCTGTGGTGGTTGGGCATTATCAAATCAGTCCAAATTATTTTTGACATTTATTTTTTTGTGTTCTTTTCTACGCTATGCTATTTTTTTGTGTAACGTAGAGAACTATAAAAAATATATATATATCCAAACGTGACCATCTAATTCTTATTTAACACGTTTTGACATTGAGAAGAAGAAACAGTCTAAACTGGAGCTTACATAGACATAATATTAAGGAGATGAAAGCAGCTTACGAGCTGGATAAATCAAATTATTCAATGACTATATGTTTTTATTAAAAGACCTATGTGTTGACCATTTATTATGGTACAAATGGTACAAAGAACCCAATTGGTATTTCCTTAGAGAGAGAGATCCTAGATGCCCTTTAAGGTATCATTCATAGATGGCTCAGTGGTTGGAAGATTTCAGCATAACATTCATTGCTGCTTATTTTAATTTCCTTTTCATCGAGGATGTGGCTGTCGTTACCATGTGGCACCCCTCCCCTCTCATATTGCAATCTTAGTTCACCTGTAGTATTCAAGAGTTCCATGTTAAAAACTAAATGAAGTAGCCTTGTTATCAATCTATCAATGTAATGTTAGGAGAAGGTTTATGATGAGTATAGTAATTCTGTAAGTATTTGATTTATAGTTAGTAATGACACCTTCCTTACAGATATTCACCTCACAAAATGTTCCAGAAATAAGGTGAATATATTGCTAGCTAGATTACCTAAATGACAAAAGAGAAAGCTGAGGTTGTGTGTGTCAGTCGGTGTCAATATAAACCAGTGTGAAATGTAGTGGGAAACGGTCAGGCGAGCCTGCCAGGATGCATCACGAGAATAACGCCCCACCAGCCACCAGACAGACAGACAGACAGCCTCCCCGGGGCTCCAGACAGCGTTGATCATCCTCTGGAGGGGGGTGGAGGTGGGGGCAGGGAGAGGGCGTAACGGGTGGTGGAGAGACCCATAAAAAGATCCTGGGGGAGGGGGGGGTGCTGCAGCAGCTTCTGGCCCCCAAATCTCTGCATGTCCTTATTACGCCTCACTGTAATTTATTCTGATTTTTCCACATGCAAACCGCTCAATGCGGCTTTTCCATCATTATAAATGCAATATTGTTTTCTTGTTTTTCCATTTGTAATGCTATGTGCCACATCAATATTTATGACATGCCTATAGGGAAAGTGTGTGCATGTCGAGGCCAGATGAGTGTTGTGGTATAACATGCTGTGAGAGGTGTGTGTGTATATATATATATATATATAATCATACACACACATATATATATATATATATATATATATCACACACACACCGAGTGTACAAAACATTAAGAACACGTTCCTAGTATTGAGTTGCCATTTTATGTCACCGCTAAGCTTGTCAGTGATTTATGCTTCTCTCCTTTGAGGAGAGTTCAGTATTTAAATAAGTCCGTAGTGTTCTGAAGTAGCTTGACACATCCAACGCCACTGGCTGACAACACTTTGAGGATTTCTGCAGCAGGAAACCTATCGTTGAGCTCTTATGCACAGCAGATGTGTCACTTATGCAATGTTTATAGAGCACACCATATGCTGTGCACATAATGGACTTAGAAAATATATATATTTTCTATCATTTTACAACAAGCTCTCGTCAGTTTTCACCTTGAGAAACAGGGTATACTAATACACTGTAGTTAGAGTCTTCCTGTAAGCTGCCTCTTCAAACTGACCCAGAAAACTGAATTTTCACCTTCTTTGTCCCCTCTGTGTCTACATGGTGGTGCTGCTTAATGTGTGTGTGTGTGTGCGCTGTGGGCACCACCCTGTGTGTATTGTCCTGTCCCCTCAGTTCAACAGAAGATGATGCCCATGGAGCAGCACGGTCTGTACCGGCCTCCCTCTGAGGAGAGGCTGTCCCCGGGCCAGCAGCCCCAGTCCCCCCTGGTCAAAGGCAGCCAGAGGGTGGTCACCCTGGCCCAGCACATCAGTGTAAGCCCCCACACAACTACAGGAATATATTTTACATATCATATCACTGTTACATTTACCGTACAGTTCTTCTTAAAGTCTGTAGGAATGAGAAGCAGACAGGACGGAAGGAGAGATGCTGTGTCTGACCTGTATCTGTGATGTGTGTGTGGGGAACAGGAGGTGATCACCAAGGACTACACCCGGCAGAGCCAGCAGGCCCAGCAGCAGGTCCCTATGCAGCAGTCTTACCATAGCAACTCAGTCCTGGACCTGACCCGGCCCCCCAGCGCCCCGCAGGCCCCACCTGCCTCCCAGGAGCCCAGCCAGGGGCCTCGCTACACTCCAGAGGGAACCGGCGGGGATCGTGCCCGAGACAGGTACTGCCCAGACTTTATACTGTATATGGCACAGCTCTGTATCTTCCTAAGGGTGTCGCATGTTAAGTACTACGTTTAATCCTATGTGGAAATGCACATACCGAAATATTACTGACATTAAATGATATTGAATATTGTTTAGATGACTGCATAATCAGCCAGACCACAGTGGCTCATTAGTGTGTGTGTGTGTGTTCCCAGGTCCCCTCCTCAGCCCAAGGTGTCACCTGTCAATATGTCTACAGACGGCATTGAGCCCGTGTCCCCTGCCGGAGCCATGTCTGAGCCAGAGACACAAGGGGCCTCCTACCCCAACGAGCAAGGGTAAGGTTTCACCCTACCTCCCTTCCTCACACAGATATAAATCATTCTCTAGACTACTCTTGATAAAAAAAAATATTTTAAAAAAGGAGGGAAATAGCCGTAGTGTAGGAAGCAGTAGTACAGTAGTTCTCCGGACGCTAACTAGATGTGGTCATCTCCCCACAGCATGGGTTCTCGCTCCCCTCCCAGCACCTCCCAGCCCCCAGCCTTCTTCAGCAAGCTCACTGAGAGCACTTCGGCCATCGTCAAGTCCAAGAAACAGGAGATGATCAAGAAGATGACCGTGGTCGGCAGTGACGCCGACTTCAGTGAGTCCCACCACCACAGTGACAGCATACAGCATTGGTACTGTTGATACTGTAGTCATAGACAGAGAGACTATGCTCTAAATATACTGTTTCCACATCCAGATCCTGGTCAGCCAGGAACAGAGATTTTCAACATGCCTGCCTCTACCACTGCAGGTAAGATACAGCATTTCTAGAAATGATCGTGGGATATTAGTGGGGAGTGGTGGATTATTGTTACTCTCAACCACAATGTTGTATAATGTGCTTAGAGTAGTAGTTTTTCTGTGATTTAGGCATGGTAGACGGTTAGCGATAGGTTCTGTTTATATGACTCTGTTGTGGTATAGATCAGCATGGTACAGCAGAGAGGTTCTCCTCCAGTTGGTATACATACGGCCAGGTTCCCCTGATGAGCCCCTAGCTGACACAGCTAGGCTTTTGGCTGCGGCTCCAGAGCATGTGCATCAACATGGCTACTCACAGGAGACTGGAGAGGGCAGGAGCTACATGCTGGATGTTATTTAGAGTCCATCACCTCTCTCTCCTGTGGCTATCCTCTGGAGGCTCATAACCTACATAATGCCCACTGACAGACTGAAAGCTGCGTCAGCACAAACCAACATGTCTCTCTCCATCTCTCTCTGAGGATGTGCTGACTGGATTTTTCTTCCCCTCTCTGCTGTTCCACTCTCTTTCTCTCACTCCCTTTTCTTGCTTTCTCTTGTCCCTGTCGTCCTTTTCTCTCCCTTACTCCTCCGTTTTCATGTTGGCCCTTTTCCATTTGTCTTCTATTTGACCATATCCTCTATCCATGTTTCTCTTTCGCTCTCTCTCCCGCTACTCAATGCCCTCTCTAACTTCCCCCTGCCACTTCCTGCCTCTCAGGACCTGTGAGTATACGCAGCCACCCGGCTCCCGAGGTGTCCGGTAACACCATAGGGCTGGAGGCCATTATCAGAAAGGCCCTGATGGGAAAGTATGATGAACAGGCCGAGGAGCGTCCTCCCTCCTCCAATGCTATTAACCCCATGGTTGCCAGTGTGCCTACCGCTATGCTCCCCGCTGATGGACGGACGGAGGACTCTTACTCACTGCAAGGTGTGATATTACCTCGTAAATCTCCCTCTGTCATAAGCCTCCAATCCAAGTCGCAGGGCTGTTGGGTGGATTGTATGTACTGGTGTTCAGAGCGCTCAGTATTTCCATTATGAAACAGTACTGTATGTGTAACAAATCAAGTGAATTATTAATTCTTTCAGCTTTGCTAGACTAGTTTCTCACAATTTTAACTTCAGATGTATGGTAGATAAATGTGAATAGAACTGGCCACTAAACCACAGGGCTGCGTTGTGTTTTCTGTCTCTTTTTGTGTAGGTGGGGGGAAACCAAAGGGCAGCGGGCGTTCTAACGGGCGGAAGGCCAAATCCCCCGGGCCGGGCCTGTCAGGGGGGGAGAGACCCTCCTCTGTGTCCTCTGTCCACTCTGAGGGGGATGCCAACCGCCGCACGCCCGTCACCAACCGTGTCTGGGAGGACCGGCCCTCCTCCACAGGTACTGCGGCCCCCCCCCCCAATGCCCCTCACCTCTATCAACATCTGATCTCTCACTGCCCCTCTCACCTCTATCAACATCTCATATCTCACTGCACCTCTCACCTCTATCAACATCTCATATCTCACTGCCCCTCTCACCTCTATCAACATCTCATATCTCACGGCACCTCTCACCTCCTATCAACATCTCATATCTCACGGCACCTCTCACCTCCTATCAACATCTCATATCTCACGGCACCTCTCACCTCCTATCAACATCTCATATCTCACGGCACCTCTCACCTCCTATCAACATCTCATATCTCACGGCACCTCTCACCTCCTATCAACATCTCATATCTCACTGCCCCTCTCACCTCTATCAACATCTCATATCTCACTGCCCCTCTCACCTCTATCAACATCTCATATCTCACTGCACCTCTCACCTTCTATCAACATCTCATATCTCACTGCACCTCACCTCTATCAACATCTCATCTCTCACTGCCTCATCTCTCACTGCCCCTCACCTCTGTCAACATCTCATCTCTCACTGCTCCTCACCTCTATCAACATCTCATCTCTCACTGCCTCTCATCTCTCACTGCCCCTCACCTCTATCAACATCTCATCTCTCACTGCTCCTCACCTCTATCAACATCTCATCTCTCACTGCACCTCACCTCTATCAACATCTCATCTCTCACTGCTCCTCACCTCTATCAACATCTCATCTCTCACTGCACCTCACCTCTATCAACATCTCATCTCTCACTGCACCTCTCACCTCTATCAACATCTCATATCTCACTGCCCCTCTCACCTCTATCAACATCTCATATCTCACGGCACCTCTCACCTCCTATCAACATCTCATATCTCACGGCACCTCTCACCTCCTATCAACATCTCATATCTCACGGCACCTCTCACCTCCTATCAACATCTCATATCTCACGGCACCTCTCACCTCCTATCAACATCTCATATCTCACGGCACCTCTCACCTCCTATCAACATCTCATATCTCACTGCCCCTCTCACCTCTATCAACATCTCATATCTCACTGCCCCTCTCACCTCTATCAACATCTCATATCTCACTGCACCTCTCACCTTCTATCAACATCTCATATCTCACTGCACCTCACCTCTATCAACATCTCATCTCTCACTGCCTCATCTCTCACTGCCCCTCACCTCTGTCAACATCTCATCTCTCACTGCTCCTCACCTCTATCAACATCTCATCTCTCACTGCCTCTCATCTCTCACTGCCCCTCACCTCTATCAACATCTCATCTCTCACTGCTCCTCACCTCTATCAACATCTCATCTCTCACTGCACCTCACCTCTATCAACATCTCATCTCTCACTGCTCCTCACCTCTATCAACATCTCATCTCTCACTGCACCTCACCTCTATCAACATCTCATCTCTCACTGCACCTCAGCTCTATCAACATCTCATCTCTCACTGCACCTCAGCTCTATCAACATCTCATCTCTCACTGCCCCTCACCTCTATCAACATCTCATCTCTCACTGCTCATATTCAACTGTATCAAAGACAGGAAACCCATCACCTTTAAACCGTATTCTGCTGCCTATGGCATCATGGTCAGTACTCAAGGATTTATTGTTGCTGTTCTTCCTCTTGCAGGTGCAACACCCTTCCCGTGTAACCCCCTGACCATGCGTTTCCCAAGTGGCATGCCGGTGTCAAACCCCTCCCCCACCCCCTCTGGACAGATAGGGGCTCAGGGTCAGGGCCGGTCCTGGGAGGAGGAGCCCAAGCCCCTGCTGTGTTCTCAGTATGAGACCCTGTCTGACAGTGAGTGAGAGACCCTGCCATGGAACAGAACAGCACCCGCCAACTAACCACCTCCACTGCTGCTGCAGGCACACACGTGACACACACACACACACACACACACCATTCCACTCTACAGCTCCATCTCCACCCAGCAAGGGAGTACGACAGGACCTGACCTCTGGGCCTCCCATCTCACACAGCTGACTGACGATCACAAGCACCGATGGGGGTGTGCTGAAACACTGCTGCTCCGTGTGTTAGTGTTTCAGTGTATGCAGTCACTCCAGGACTACTCTAAAGGACAAATCACTTGTTTTTTGAACTTCATTTTTCCCCCTCTTACTGGCCTTATTGATACGAACACATCAACTCATGCGCTTGTTTGTATACTGTTCTAGTGTCTTCTACGGTCTGTGGAAGGGACTTGGTACGGCCCCATAATCTGATGCTCATGTGTTTTCATTTGGCCCGCGGAGTGATTCACTTGCCCTGGTCAAGGATGGATGTGTCCTCTGCTTGTACAGGAAGCCTGCTCTGTTCGGCCATGTCAGGGCTCTAAACAGGGATTCAACCTGGATCTTCAGCTTGGAGAAGCCTGCTGCCTCCTCTGACCAGCAAACCCAACCTTAGTGGACATGCATCAGCACAGAAGTGTCTGTCTCTCTCTCTCTCTCTCTCTCTGTCTCTCTCGCTCTGCGCCAGTGACCCCTTGGACAGGGTGTGAACCACACAGAGTTCTGTTTGGAAAGGTCTGCTAGGGAAGTGGTCTTCCTACACTGGGTCATTTCACTGTGCGGAGGGCAGGCGGACAGGCATGTAGCCAGGCATGCCATCTATTGTACAGTACTGTGGACACTAAGTTCAGACGGCCTGTGCATTTCTACTACTGTTAGAATGCATCAGATGATGGACAGGAGGAGAAAACCAACACAGGAAAACAATGTCTTTATTTTATTTTCTCCTTTTTAAATCCAGTCAGTCCAGTCCTGTGTTTGAAAGTGAGCTGAGACCTTTTAGTACTTTTGATCGTGAATGTTTTGATGGTGTCAGTTTATCTCTTATTTTCAATGATCTATCTTCGGGGGTTTACAGGGTATACATGCTGTCCATTGCTGATGTCATCATACATTTGAAATGTTACTGGAGGACGGTGGTGGCATTATGGTCTCCAGACATCCAATAGAGAGAGCGGTCTGTGGGTGTGATGGACGGCACGAAGAGACAAGTGACACTTTCTCACTGTTTTTATATCAACCACATCTGTGTTTGTTGAGAATGTTTTTGGATGTTAAGCACTTAGTTGTCAATTTGTTCACAACGGCATTTTTAGGAATCTGTTTCGGGCAGGCGAGAATGGACTGGAGAAGACGAGTGTAGAGTCCTACTGTGGAGGCGTCCTCCTTTAAACATCTATTTCATTTGGTCTTGCCACCAACATTCTTTAGTGCTCCCAAACTCCAGCGACAATCACAGTTCTAGTGAAACATTACCTAGTCCGCTTTGAGTGGGTGGAGACCAACCTTAAAGCTGCTTTAGGGCAATTTTCCCAGCATCAGAGTTGGAATTTGCTTGCATTAAAGAGGTGACAAATGAAAGCCATCAATGTTTCTATGCCTCTTGGTCCATGGCGGTGCTGGCTGTGGCTGTAGTGTGAGCCCCAGCTGGCCTGCTGGAAGCCTGTCTCTTGGAGGAAACTCCTAATGTCTCTAGGGGCTGCCTGTTGTGACAGTCTGACCTCTGATCTTTTACTGTCTAGAGGAAGAGGAGCTCTGCCTTACGCCAGGCCAGATGCACCTTCTTATCGAGACCTGAGTTTGTACAGTTCTAAGATATTTCTAGTGTTAAGTGCCATTTATTTGACATAATCCAGTACTGAAGTTACCAAGTGACGCACAATTTTCTTTTTCATTTTTTCCTATCATTTTTCTTCATGCCAGGGTTATACGTGTCCATGCAGGGAAATGTTGAAACCAAGAGCAGATGAAACGTCCCTCTTTTGATTTTTTTTTCTAAATCTGTCACAGCCTTAGCTCTTAACTGTCACACATTCTGTCATGATCCTGATTCAGAGGAGGTTTAAAAGTCCAACAGTTGGTGTTCATTTACCATGTGTGATTTTAAATTTGTACCCATTTTTAAAGGCCATCTCTTTGTTGTTGATGTGGTATATGACAGTGTTCATGGCTTGTATTGAGTGTTGAAGCAAGAGACGCACAGCTATTCTCAGTGTGACTGTTGTTGAGGGCGACTGCGGTGTGTTGTCCTGTCCGGTCCACTAGTTGAGAGCGGGTTGAGTTAGTCATGATGGAGACTTGTTAGTCATGAACATGTGTAACAGTTGTTGGACTGCCTGTGCTCTCCTCCCCCTTCATCTTCACTGGATAATGTACCGCTTCTTACCCTGGCTACCTCAACTGGTCATGTTTTACATCTAGTCAGTCAAGGTGGAGGTCAAATTAGACGTTTTTAACTGGGCCCAATAAAACAGTTTTGGCCTCTCTACTTGTATATCAATTTACTATTCATGAAGTCGTTGGGAGAGCAAAGTGACAGTACATTTTGACATGATAGGAAGACAGAACCATATCTACATTTTAGCTAAATAAATAGCAGAGGAAACTAGAAGAATCAGTTTGAAATGTACTGATGTGTATTTTAAGGATTTATGTTTTTCCCCTCTGGTTTCTGTTTGTTCTTTACACTGCTTGCTTTGATTACTGTCATGTCACTCTCCGTGCTAGAAGTTAGCCTTTCATTTGTAATGAAAATAATCATTCAAGACGAACGATAAACGAATTAGTCGAATGGCCTATACGATCCCTGTATTGTACAAGGGTGGGCGGGAGAGATGGCATTGACAAATGTTCAACCATATTGTGCATAATGATTTCTTTTTTTATTATTATAACCCACTGTATAATAGCAAGGATTGTATATAGAACTGAAAAGATGTAAATATTTATGTGGCTTGCTGCAAGGTTGGTATTTACAGAAAAACTATTCGCACTGTTTAATTCTACATGCCCACCAGCAAGCTTTGTGGATAGCAGTGTAACAATGAAAATAAAAAAACACTGCCTTAATGTTTAAATAAAAAGCTTATTGCCATTGAAACTTACGCTGTCTTTTTGTGTACTTTGACTGTCATTTATTACAGTGTTAAATGTATATCCCATTGAATAGCCTATTTAAGAGGTAGACTCGGCGATATGACGTAGATGCAGAAAGTAAACTGCGTAGTTAGTTGTTGCAGAAATTGACCAAGAGTGTTGAAGCGCGACACTCATCCGCTGTTTTAGTGCCCTGTCTACCACGTGAAGTGAACCCTTGCACATGCGTAGGGTGTGTGAGAGCAAAATCTTCCATCTCGCTCATCTCAATGATCTGCGGTGCTGCTCATGGCAAAGTGATTTTGCTGAGTCTACCTTTTAAAACGAAAGTAAAAGCATTAGACTATAGATGACGCAGACGGCTATCTTAGGGGAAACAGGAACTATGATCACAGTAACCTCGTTCCCAGGCTCAATTGCTACTGCATGGCAGCCGGACAGTTTACCGATCACTGTACCTGTACACAGACAATCTGTAAATAGCACACCCAACTATCTCAGCCCCATATTGTTATTTAACTTTTTGCTCTTTTGCACCCCAGTATCTCTACTTGCACATCATCATCTGCACATCTTTCACTCCAGTGTTAATGCTAAATTATAATTATTTCGCCTCTATGGCCTATTTATTGCCTTTACCTCCCTAATCTTCTACATTTGCACACACTGTACATTGATTTCTCTATTGACTATGTTTGTGTAACTCTGTTGTATTTGTCGCACTGCTTTGCTTTATCTTGGCCAGGTCGCAGTTGTAAATGAGAACTTGTTCTCAGCTGGCCTACCTGGTTAAATAAAGGTAAAATAAAAGATTATGATCACAGTAAATACACTGAGTATACCAAGCATATACCATATACCAAACATTAGGAACACCTTGTTTTTATACTCCGTGCAGTGGAAACCAGCTACCACAAGTGGGTGCTAAACTCTTATTGGATGTGGGTGTTGTGACGAGGAGCTGCCTGCATAGCTTTGCCACACACCACTTTTCTGACACACTGAGTACCATTAAACACAGGGAAAGGAATGGCACATTGCCAATCAAATGATTGGTTAATGAGGGGGTTAAATGCAGTGATCTGAGGACATAAGGTCATCTATCCTTCACTAACTGTCCAGACCTTGTGATATTTATTTTATTTGATGTAGTTTCCTTTATTATTTTCCCCTAACCCTACCACCCCTCCCCTAATTGGAGTACGCTAATGGACAAAAATACTTCCAGCTTATACATACTACATACATTTCACTGACAGTATATTTTCCATTGGTTTTCTTTTGTTTGTTTTTAGTCCCAGCCTTCTGGTACCCTCAACCCCTCCCATATATCTCTAAACACGATCCAGTTTAGTTTTCTAGCTGCCATCTATTTTTCTACTGTCCTGTGATGTTTCACAAAAGTTCTGAAAAACCTTCACAAAAAAAACTTTCTATTCTCATTACGGCTCTCCCCGACAATTTCTTTTTTGGGGTTGACTGGTCTTCTGACCAATCGATTGCTCGACATTTTTTATGTGTATTTTTCCAATTATAGACACCCTATGTGTTTTAATAAAATCAGCTGTATGCATTGAGCGTGTCTGCTACTTTAATCTTACTATTTGATGCCTCGAGGGCGCCAAAGATCTAGATCAACTGAATAAAAAAAAATAAAAAAACGTAACCTGACCCAACTATTCTCCTCCCGCTCCTGCTGGCTTTCGCAGATTCTGCCATTACTCTCCTGAAGTTGCGACAATAGGCTACAGGAGGAGTCGGCAACCTTTCTCATGTGGAATGCCAGTTATGCTTTTCATATGCAAATTTTTGTTGAACAGTTTCATTTCATTTATAATAAAGTCTTCATATGTGAAAATGTGAAAATAAAAACATTGCCGCCTGCAGGTAGAACATATCCTGATAAAAATAAATATCCTAAAAATCACATTTGCTACCCATGGCCTGTCTGCAATGAACTTGATACATTGTAACTATCGACTATTAACTTGGGTCTGGCCAGAAGCTTGTTCCCTAGCAACATTGTATAAAATATTCTGGGCCCTCAGTTTCCTGTGCCAGTGAGCTCGGGACAAACACAGCTGTAGGTTATTTGCCCAAGGGATATGAAGCAGTGCTTGACTTGAGCACCTGAACTGAGTACAGCACCTCAAATTGTAAAATGCTTGAGCTCCTGTTCCTCTTATAGTTTATTAACTCCAAAGTATTGTGGAGCTCCTGCACCTAAATATAAACAGGACCAGCACCCAAAATGAGTACCGGAACCTATTTCAGTCCAATTCAAGCATTGATAAGAGGCCTATTTTATGACGTTTCCATTGTATCAGAGCATGATATTTTTCCCTTTCACAATGAAGGGATATCAAATGGGAGAGAGCTAGAAAGTTTTTTCAAATACATTGAAGTATTGGAATTCTGAAATGGATGTAAAAACAGACTTTGTTTGCTTGCTTTTTGAGGTGAAGAAAACATAACTTTGAGAAGCTCCACAGGTCATTAGTGGTGTGGCATTAACCCATCAGAAATATTATCAGATCACCTAATGTCAGCGGTGGAATAAGTTTCCAGTTGTCGTACTTGAGCAAAAGTAAAGATACCTTAATAAAAAATGACTCTATTAAAAGTAAAGATAACTTAATAGAAAATGACTCTATTAAAAGTAAAAGTCACCCAGTCTAAAAGTATTTGGTTTTAAATATACTTAAATATCAAAAGTAAATGTAATTGTTAAAATATACTTTAAGTATCAAAACTAAAAGTAAAAGTATAAATAATTCCACATTCCTTATATAAAGCTAACCAGACAGCATCGTTTTCTTTTCTTTTTTATTAGCGAAAAAGCAAGGGGCACCGTCCAACATTTACAAGCGAAAATCAGGAGCAGTAGGGATGACCAGGGATGTTCTCTGTTTAGTGAGTCCTCCAGATCAGAGGCAGTAGGGATGACCAGGGATGTTCTCTGTTTAGTGAGTCCTCCAGATCAGAGGCAGTAGGGATGACCAGGGATGTTCTCTGTTTAGTGAGTCCTCCAGATCAGAGGCAGTAGGGATGACCAGGGATGTTCTCTGTTTAGTGAGTCCTCCAGATCAGAAGCAGTAGGGATGACCAGGGATGTTCTCTGTTTAGTGAGTCCTCCAGATCAGAGGCAGTAGGGATGACCAGGGATGTTCTCTGTTTAGTGAGTCCTCCAGATCAGAGGCAGTAGGGATGACCAGGGATGTTCTCTGTTTAGTGAGTCCTCCAGATCAGAGGCAGTAGGGATGACCAGGGATGTTCTCTGTTTAGTGAGTCCTCCAGATCAGAGGCAGTAGGGATGACCAGGGATGTTCTCTGTTTAGTGAGTCCTCCAGATCAGAGGCAGTGGAGATGACCAGGGATGTTCTCTGTTTAGTGAGTCCTCCAGATCAGGAGCAGTAGGGATGACCAGGGATGTTCTCTTGATAAGTGTGTGAATAAGGACATTTTCCTTTCGAGCTAATCATTTAAAATGTAATGAGTACTTTTTGGTGTCAGAGAAAATGTATGGAGTAAAAAGCACATTATTTTCTTTCGGAATGTAGTGAAGTAAAAGTTGGCAATAATATAAATAGTAAAGTTAACTACAGATACCCCCAAAGACTACTTCAATAGTAGTTTGGGGTATTTTAGGTAGCCTATAGGCCTACCTCTATGCATAATCAGGCCATGTAGCCTATAGGCCTATTTCTATGCATAATCAGGCTAGGTAGCCTATAGGCCTACTTCTATGTAGAATCAGGCCAGGTGACCTATAGGCCTACTTCTATGTATAATCAGGCCAGGTAGCCTATAGGCCTACTTCTATGTATAATCAGGCCAGGTAGCCTATAGGCCTACTTCTATGTATAATCAGGCCAGGTAGCCTATATGCCTACTTCTATGTATAATCAGGCCAGGTAGCCTATAGGCCTACTTCTATGTATAATCAGGCCAGGTAGCCTATTGGCCTACTTCTATGCATAATCAGGCCAGGTAGCCTATAGGCCTACTTCTATCTATAATCAGGCCAGGTAGCCTATAGGCCTACTTCTATGCATAATCAGGCCAGGTAGAGGTTGTGGGGGTGGTGTGAGGGCTGTGCTTTGGCAAAGTGGGTGGGGTTATATCCTTCCTGTTTGGCCCTGTCCGGGGGTGTCCTCGGATGGGGCCACAGTGTCTCCTGACCCCTCCTGTCTCAGCCTCCAGTATTTATGCTGCAGTAGTTTATGTTTTGGGGGGCTAGGGTCAGTTTGTTATATCTGGAGTACTTCTCCTGTCCTATTCGGTGTCCTGTGTGAATCTAAGTGTGCGTTCTCTAATTCTCTCCTTCTCTCTTTCTTTCTCTCTCTCGGAGGACCTGAGCCCTAGGACCATGCCCCAGGACTACCTGACATGATGACTCCTTGCTGTCCCCAGTCTACCTGACCATGCTGCTGCTCCAGTTTCAACTGTTCTGCCTTATTATTATTCGACCATGCTGGTCATTTATGAACATTTGAACATCTTGGCCATGTTCTGTTATAATCTCCACCCGGCACAGCCAGAAGAGGACTGGCCACCCCACATATGCTCTCTCTAATTCTCTCTTTCTTTCTCTCTCTCGGAGGACCTGAGCCCTAGGACCATGCCCCAGGACTACCTGACATGATGACTCCTTGCTGTTCCCAGTCCACCTGACCATGCTGCTGCTCCAGTTTCAACTGTTCTGCCTTATTATTATTCGACCATGCTGGTCATTTATGAACATTTGAACATCTTAGCCATGTTCTGTTATAATCTCCACCCGGCACAGCCAGAAGAGGACTGGCCACCCCACATAGCCTGGTTCCTCTCTAGGTTTCTTCCTAGGTTTTGGCCTTTCTCTGGAGTTTTTCCTAGCCACCGTGCTTCGGAATGTACAATGACTACATTGACAGTACTCGAAAATGGAATTCAATCAATCAACCTTATTTCTCACAAGTGTAGCATAGGTTGTGCACTCTGCGAAAAATGTGTCCACTCAGACAATGAGAACAGGAAGACTGGAATAATAATATTGAATGCATTAAAATTAAATTACCATTAACCAAAGTAAAAAACATTGTATATTAGAAATTGTAGGAATTAACAGTAAATGTACTACTGGTGATATATGTCATGGGGAATTGATATACACTAACAATCAAATGCAAACAATTCACACATTGAAGTTATAAAATTCATTGTCTTAGCTATGTGCTTAGGGTCATTGTCATGTTGGAAATTGAACCTTCGCCCCAGTCTGAGGTCCTGAGCACTCTGGAGCAGGTTTTCATCAAGGATCTCTCTATGCTTTGCTCTGTTCATCTTTCCCTCGATCCTGACTTGTCTCCCAGTCCCTGCCACTGAAAAACCACCATCCCATGCTTCACTGCAGGGATGGTGCCAGGTTTCCTCCAAACATGACGCTTGGCATTCTGGCCAAAGAGTTCAATGTTGGTTTCATCAGACAAGAGAATCTTGTTTCTCATGATCTGAGAGTCCTTTAGGTGCCTTTTGGAAAACTCCAAGCGGGCTGTCATGTGCCTTTTACTGAGGAGTGGCTTCCGTCTGGCCACTCTACCATAAAGGCTTGATTGGTGGAGTGCTGCAAAGATGGTTGTCTTTCTGGGAGGTTCTCCCATCTCCACAGAGGAACTCTGGAGCTCTGTCAGAGTGACTATTGGGTCCTTGGCCACCACCCTGACCAAAGCACTTCTCCCCTGATTGCTCAATTTGGCCGGGTTGGGCCAGCACTAGTAAGAGTGTTGGTGGTTCCAAACATCTTCCATTTAAGAATGATGGAGGCCATTGTGTTCTTGGAGACCTTCAATGCTGCAGACATTTTTTGGTACCCTTCCCCAGATCTGTGCCTCGATACAATCCTGTCGCAGAGCTCTACGGACAATTCCTTCAACCTCACAGCTTGGTTTTTGCTCTGACATGCATTGTCAACTGTGAGACCTTATATAGGCAGTTGTGTGCTTTTCAAAATCATGTCCAATCAATTGAATTTACCACAGGTGGATTCCACTCAAGTTGTAGAAATACCTCAAGGAGAGCTCAATTTCAAGTTTCATAGCAAAGGGTCTGAATACCTATGTAAATTAGGCATTTCTGTTTTATTTGTATACATTTGCAATAATTTCTTCAAACCTATTTTAACTTTGTCATTATGGGTTATTGCGTATAGATTGATGAGTGGGGAAAAAACATTGAATCGATTTTAGAATAAGGCTGTAACGTAACAAAATGTGGAAAAAGGGAAGGGGTCTGAATACTTTCCGAATTGCACTGTATGTTTAAAAAATATATATTTTTTATTTCACCTTTATTTAACCAGGTAGGCAAGTTGAGAACAAGTTCTCATTTACAATTGCGACCTGGCCAAGATAAAGCAAAGCAGTTCGACACATACAATGACACAGAGTTACACATGGAGTAAAACAAACATACAGTCAATAATACAGTAGATACAAGTCTATATACGATGTGAGCAAATGAGGTGAGATAAGGGAGGTAAAGGCAAAAAAAGGCCATTGTGGCAAAGTAAATACAATATAGCAAGTAAAACACTGGAATGGTAGATTTGCAATGGAAGAATGTGCAAAGTAGAAATAAAAATAATGGGGTGCAAAGGAGCAAAATAAATAAATAAATTAAATACAGTAGGGAAAGAGGTAGTTGTTTGGGCTAAATTATAGGTGGGCTATGTACAGGTGCAGTAATCTGTGAGCTGCTCTGACAGTTGGTGCTTAAAGCTAGTGAGGGAGATAAGTGTTTCCAGTTTCAGAGATTTTTGTAGTTCGTTCCAGTCATTGGCAGCAGAGAACTGGAAGGAGAGGTGGCCAAAGAAAGAATTGGTTTTGGGGGTGACTAGAGAGATATACCTGCTGGAGCGTGTGCTACAGGTGGGAGATGCTATGGTGACCAGCGAGCTGAGATAAGGGGGGACTTTACCTAGCATCTTTACCTACCATCTTGTAGATGACATGGAGCCAGTGGGTTTGGCGACGAGTATGAAGCGAGGGCCAGCCAACGAGAGCGTACAGCTCGCAATGGTGGGTAGTATATGGGGCTTTGGTGACAAAACGGATTGCACTGTGATAGACTGCATCCAATTTGTTGAGTAGGGTATTGGAGGCTATTTTGTAAATGACATCGCCAAAGTCGAGGATTGTTAGGATGGTCAGTTTTACAAGGGTATGTTTGGCAGCATGAGTGAAGGATGCTTTGTTGCGAAATAGGAAGCCAATTCTAGATTTAACTTTGGTATGGAGATATTTGATATGGGTCTAGAAGGAGAGTTTACAGTCTAACCAGACACCTAAGTATTTGTAGTTGTCCACGTATTCTAAGTCAGAGCCGTCCAGAGTAGTGATGTTGGACAGGCGGGTAGGTGCAGGCAGCGATCAGTTGAAGAGCATGCATTTAGTTTTACTTGTATTTAAGAGCAATTGGAGGCCACGGAAGGAGAGTTGTATGGCATTGAAGCTTGCCTGGAGGGTTGTTAACACAGTGTCCAAAGAAGGGCCAGAAGTATACAGAATGGTGTTGTCTGTGTAGAGGTGGATCAGAGACTCACCAGCAGCAAGAGCGATCTCATTGATGTATACAGAGAAGAGAGTCGGTCCAAGAATTGAACCCTGTGGTACCCCCATAGAGACTGCCAGAGGTCCGGACAGCAGACCCTCCGATTTGACACACTGAACTCTATCAGAGAAGTAGTTGGTGAACCAGGCGAGGCAATCATTTGAGAAACCAAGGCTGTCGAGTCTGCCGATGAGGATGTGGTGATTGACAGAGTCGAAAGCCTTGGCCAGATCAATGAATACGGCTGCACAGTAATGTTTCTTATCGATGGCGGTTAACATATCGTTTAGGACCTTGAGCGTGGCTGAGGGGCACCCATGACCAGCTCTGAAACCAGATTGCATAGCAGAGAAGGTATGGTGAGATTCGAAATGGTCGGTAATCTGTTTGTTGACTTGGCTTTCGAAGACCTTAGAAAGGCATGGTAGGATAGATATAGGTCTGTAGCAGTTTGGGTCAAGAGTGTCCCCCCCTTTGAAGAGGGGGATGACCGCAGCTGTTTTCCAATCTTTGGGAATCTCAGACGACACGAAAGAGAGGTTGAACAGGCTAGTAATAGGGGTGGCAACAATTTCGGCAGATCATTTTAGAAAGAAAGGGTCCCGATTGTCTAGCCCGGCTGATTTGTAGGGGTCCAGATTTTGCAGCTCTTTCAGAACATCAGCTGAACGGATTTGGGAGAAGGAGAAATGGGGAAGGCTTGGGCGAGTTGCTGTGGGGGGTGCAGTGCTGTTGACCGGGGTAGGAGTAGCCAGGTGGAAAGCATGGCCAGCCGTAGAAAAATGCTTATTGAAATTCTCAATTATGGTGGATTTATCAGTGGTGACAGTGTTTCCTATCTTCAGTGCAGTGGGCAGCTGGGAGGAGGTGTTCTTATTCTCCATGGACTTTACAGTGTCCCAGAACCTTTTTGAGTTAGTGTTGCAGGAAGCAAATTTCTGCTTGAAAAAAGCTAGCCTTGGCTTTTCTAACTGCCTGTGTATAATGGTTTCTAGCTTCCCTGAACAGCTGCATATTACGGGGGCTGTTCGATGCTAATGCAGAAGACCATAGGATGTTTTTGTGTTGGTTAAGGGCAGTCAGGTCTGGGGAGAACCAAGGGCTATATCTGTTCCTGGTTCTAAATTTCTTGAATGGGGCATGTTTATTTAAGATGGTTAGGAAGGCATTCAAAAAAAATATCCAGGCATCCTCTACTGACGGGATGAGATCAATATCCTTCCAGGATACCCCGGCCAGGTCGATTAGAAAGGCCTGCTCGCTGAATTGTTTCAGGGAGCGTTTTACAGTGATGAGTGGAGGTTGTTTGACCGCTGACCCATTGCGGATGCAGGCAATGAGGCAGTGATCGCTGAGATCTTGGTTGAAGACAGCAGAGGTGTATTTAGATGGCAAGTTGGTTAGGATGATATCTATGAGGGTGCCTGTGTTTAAGGCTTTGGGGAGGTACCTGGTAGGTTCATTGATAATTTGTGTGAGATTGAGGGCATCAAGTTTAGATTGTAGGATGGCTGGGGTGTTAAGCATGTTCCAGTTTAGGTCGCCTAGCTGCACGAGCTCTGAAGATAGATGGGGGGCAATCAGTTCACATATGGTGTCCAGAGCACAGCTGGGGGCAGAGGGTGGTCTATAGCAGGCGGCAACGGTGACAGACTTGTTTTTAGAGAGGTGGATTTTTAAAAGTAGAAGTTCAAATTGTTTGGGTACAGACCTGGATAGTAGGACAGAACTCTGCAGGCTATCTTTGCAGTAGATTGCAACACCGCCCCCTTTGGCAGTTCTATCTTGTCTGAAAATGTTGTAGTTTGGAATTAAAATTTCAGAATTTTTGGTGGTCTTCCTAAGCCAGGATTCAGACACAGCTAGAACATCCGGGTTGGCAGAGTGTGCTAAAGCAGTGAATAGAACAAACTTAGGGAGGAGGCTTCTAATGTTAACATGCATGAAACCAAGGCTATTACGGTTACAGAAGTCGTCAAAAGAGAGCGCCTGGGGAATAGGAGTGGAGCTAGGCACTGCAGGGCCTGGATTCACCTCTACATCGCCATAGGAACAGAGGAGGAGTAGAATAAGGGTGTGGTTAAAAGCAATAAGAATTGGTTGTCTAGAACGTCTGGAACAGAGAGTAAAAGGAGGTTTCTGGGGGCGATAAAATAGCATCAAGGTATCAAATCAAATGAAATCAAATTTATTTATATAGCCCTTCGTACATCAGCTGATATCTCAAAGTGCTGTATCATTTACAGACAAAGGTATGGTAGGATGTGAATACAGTGGAGGTAAACCTAGGTATTGAGTGATGAAGAGAGAGATATTGTCTCTAGAAACATCATTGAAACCAGGAGATGTCATTGCATGTGTGGGTGGTGGAACTAATAGGTTGGATAAGGTATAGTGAGCAGGACTAGAGGCTCTATAGTGAAATAAGCCAATAAACACTAACCAGAACAGCAATGGACAAGGCATATTGACATTAAGGAGAGGCATGCTTAGTCGAGTGATCAAAAGGCTCCAGTGAGTGGAGACCTCCATCCTATGCTAGCTTGCTACCGATGGCCTGGCTAGCTGTCTAAACCAACCTTGGTTGGGGGTCACGGCGATTTAGACAGCTAGCCAGGCCATCGGTAGCAAGCTAGCATAGGATGGAGGTCTGTTATTAGCCACCTCTTGCGTTCTGTCAGTAGATTAGTGGGGTTCCGTGTGGTAGAGGGGATTAATCCAAATCACAAAATAAATAAAAAATTTAAAAAGAAAAAGAAAATCTAACTATAGATATAGTTATAGAGGCCCAAGAAGAAAAAATTAAATAAAAATAAATAATGATAAAAATAAATAAATAAATTGTCCGATTGTCTATTCAGATAGCAGCCGATAAGACAGCTAACGGTTAGCAGGCCGCAGATGGGCGTTCAGGTAACGTCGCGACGGAGGAGCCAGCCGGATAACGTCGGCAGTCCAGTTGTGAAGGCCCGGTGGGGCTCCGCGTAGGCAGTAAAACGGGTCCGCATAGGTGACTGCAGCCCAGGAGTGATTGATGGAACTCTTCAGCTGGCTACCTCCGGAATAATTTATGTTTGCTCCAGAATCGACGAAAGCCGATAGTCACACGGATAGCAGCTGAATGTCCAGAGTTAGCGGGTGAAATCCAGGGACATGGAGAGAAAAATTGGTCCGGTATGTTCCGGCCGCGCTGCGCCGTACAAAACTGGCGATAGATTTTCGAGCTAAAGGATAGCTGATGACCACAAACCGTGGTTAGCTGAATACTAACGATTTGCCAGTTAAGAAGCTGACTAGCTTCTGAACTAGCTTCTGATTAGCTTCTGGATTAGTTTCTGGCTAGCTCCTGGCTAGCTTCTGGCTAGCTTCTAGAGACCCCTCCTGTCTCAGCCTCCAGTATTTATGCTGCAGTAGTTTGTGTCGGGGGGCTGGGGTCAGTTTGTTATATCTGGAGTACTTCTCCTGTCCTATTCGGTGTCCTGTGTGAATCTAAGTGTGCGTTCTCTAATTCTCTCCTTCTCTCTTTCTTTCTCTCTCTCGGAGGACCTGAGCCCTAGGACTACCTGACATGATGACTCCTTGCTGTCCCCAGTCCACCTGGCCATGCTGCTGTTCCAGTTTCAACTGACCTGAGCCCTAGGACCATGCCCCAGGACTACCTGACATGATGACTCCTTGCTGTCCCCAGTCCACCTGGCCATGCTGCTGCTCCAGTTTCAACTTCCACCTGACTGTGCTGCTGCTCCAGTTTCAACTGTTCTGCCTTATTATTATTCGACCATGCTGGTCATTTATGAACATTTGAACATCTTGACCATGTTCTGTTATAATCTCCACCCGGCACAGCCAGAAGAGGACTGGCCACCCCACATAGCCTGGTTCCTCTCTAGGTTTCTTCCTAGGTATTGGCCTTTCTAGGGAGTTTTTCCTAGCCACCGTGCTTCTACACCTGCATTGCTTGCTGTTTGGGGTTTTAGGCTGGGTTTCTGTACAGCACTTTGAGATATCAGCTGATGTACGAAGGGCTATATAAATAAATTTGATTTGATTTGATTTGATTCTTGGAGTTTCTGGCTAGCTTCTTGGAGGATTACAGATTTGAGGTAAATAATACTTTTTTATAAATATAAATTGGTGAGGCGGGTTGCAGGAGAGGGTTTTGAAGATGAGTTTATGGAAAATTAAAAAATGTATGTGAAAAAAGTTGTAAATATATATATATATATATATGTGACACGACAAGACGAGGACAAAAGACGTCTGAACTGCTATGCCATCTTGGAAGATTTTTGGTTAAAGTACTTCAAAAATATTGTTTGGTGAATCATGGATGACTCCGAGTTAATAAATCCCCAGGGGGTACGAGTGAACTCTCGTAACCTCCTGAAGGTGACTAACATGAATTTGTTCCTCCTTTTAGGGACAAAAGGTCGACCATCATGGACTTCAACCCATGTTATTACTGGAATAATAGTACAGTAAATTCAAATATGGAGCACCTTTGGATCATACCAGAGCCATATATTTATTTCTAAATAGATGATACCATCTACTCTAATGTTGCCATGTTTATCCCTCTCTTCTTCTCTAATGGGACGACCTACAATTTCACCACTGACTAGCTAGAGGAACAATTGAGAGTAGAGCCTTGAGTTGTAAAGTCTTGGTTGGACCCAAGCCCCAGTCACAGCTCCTGTGTGACGTCTTAATCCCGTCTGGTGCTATTAGCTTCAGAGTGAGGGAGGAGGTGCTGGTGGATTTGTGTTAACTGAGGAGACCATGGGGCTCTGAGGTACACACCCAACCCCTCCTATGCAATAGGAGAGAGGAGATCTGCTGTTATTTTAGTATTACTTGGATATTTAGGATATGAATAGGATGGATTAATGGGACGGAATAATGCTTGAGTTACTTGTTTACGGTTAAAAAAAAAGTTAAAATCACCAGGAATTCAGTTAAAAATGTGTTTAATTTAGGAAAGCTGTTCAAGTATTCCCATGAATAAAAAACTAGACTTGTGTCTCAATATAATCAAGGTATGAAATTATTATTATCATATTCAATCTCTTTGTTAATTATGTTCCAGCCCCCCGCCATCCACTCACAAAAATTGGCACACAGTTGAATCTAGTTGCCCAACCCTGCCTTAAAGCACCTTAAAGCACCTTCAACAGTTAAGAAGTTGCGCCACATTTAATGTGACCTTTTCCCTGGCGCGTTATGTCTGTGGAACTTTCTTTTTCCTGTACTGCTGCTGGAGAGATGATATTCCTTTCCATTGTGGTTGAGATCTTAATAATAGAGCTGTATGCATTGTTTGTTACGGGCCCTCTCTTTAACTTCGGACATGCCGTGGGAATTCTGTTGTGAATTGAAGTTAGGTTGTCTACACTGCAGCTTTGTTCCAGGATTTTAGGCTCTTTCAATATACTGAAAAGGAAATGCTGAAAATACACGTGACCATAGTGCAGTTTGGGTTTTGGTATTTGGTCTTTTATTCAATTAAAAGATTTTTATTCAATTAAATAATTTTTTATTTTCTCAAACAAAAAAGATGATTGACACAGGAAAGATACAAAAATATAAAGAGAATTATGAAGTGCTTCGATGCCACATATACAACAGGAAAGTATTTTACAAGAACAAAATCAACCGTTAGTGTTTCCTAACATCAATAATTAGAAAGTATCTTAAACAAAACAACCAAATGCTTTGAAACCCTTAGACTTTCATCACCTCAAACGTATAACTCATGACTTCTCACATACCTCCTGCCACATCACAGAAATCCACAGCAATCTTTCCACTGAACGGCCTTTTTCTGTACCAGCCACTGTAATACCTATGGTTCAAACCATCAGTATTATAAAGTTGCTGTTGCACTTGTAACATTTACAGTAGACCTCATTACTCAGAACATCTTGACCCTTAAGAAAGCCTCCAAAACAGAGCCTCTTCACTTTCTCTCACTTTCTTCTGTCCATATTCTTTAGTGTATAAAACACACCTTTGTCAATTTTCAAAACCTACATTTTTTTCATTACAAAAGTAGCTCAGGATGTAAATTAAAAGTAGAAAATGCAAATTTTCTATGAAATAAAGTAGAGAGAGGTAAGAGATCTGAATTCATAATACAAGGTTGAATATTTACCAGGTTCCATAATCCATATATATAAAATAGACAAAAAAAAACTTGTGAGCGAGATCAGGCAATTCTTAATACAAATAAGAATTTATATTATTTTCCTACAACACCTGACAGCTGTGAATAAATCTAAGCCACCCATTTCACTATCCTGTATATAACAACAGTGTGCTGGAGAGAGTAACATGTTTGGATTTTTATGGTCGTGTTTACCAGTCTGCCAAACAACCTGGATATCAGGGGCTAGAGCCATGTCTTAAAATAGAAATGTTCCTCAGGTTTTCCCAGCTCTGCTCTCCCTCCTTCTCTCTGGCTCCAACTTTGGCATTTCCAACTGGCAGGTTGACTTGTAGTTATGGCAGCGACAACAAGCATCTCCTTCACCAGAGGCAATCTATAACAGAAACCTTGACTCTCTGCCTGCTGTTGAAGGTGCCTCAGACTCCATTTCTGATTTGTTGTAGAAAATGGCATGGATAATGTGATATTTTCATTTAAAGCTAGAATCCTTAGTTGCTACATCCATTTTTAGACCTTTTAATTAATGATATATACACCAATTGATTCTTGAAGAATATAACTTAGAAATGCCTCTTGAACTTAGTTCAACTGTCATACCCCATCAGAACCCTAAATACAAGCTTGTTTTACTCCATGTTTGTAAACAATGTAAACGTAAACACTGTAAAGCCTCAAAACATGGTGTAAATTAGTCAGTCTTTGCATCCATGCTCGGTCTATGAATTTGTGGTTCCATTTCTCCAGGCCCATCCCTCAGCTTTTTACCAAAACACAGTGACCACTTTGTTATTGTTTCACTTAAGGATTCTAGCTTTAAAATGCCCCAGTGTCTATCAGACTAAAAAGGCACATTCTAGAGTTTGAGGTCACTAATGAAGATGTGGTTTGGTGTCTGTCAAAGCAAGACGCAAAGCCGCAGAGATGAGTTTGTCGTCACTGGGCATCTTTTGAGAGACGACAAGGATGTGCTCGTGACACCCGGTTGTAGATCTAATGCAGGAGTCGTGTTTGAGAGTCTGATGAGGATGTGTCAAAGACATTACTTACAACTAGGGTGAAACTGTCTTTGTAACAAAATCTTTGGTCCAATCTTTTCAGTCCCCCCCCCCTTTTCAGAATACACACAATTTGCACAATGTTAAAATAAGTGCAATCAAGCTATTAGACTGCTTTGCACGCATCTGTGTGGATTCACATGTCAGCTTTTGAGCACGAATATGTCAATTTCTATAATGAATCTTTACAGTCAAATAAGGTGTGTAACGTGGTATCGTCAACCCCCAGAGTCATGCTCAACTATCAGCGCTCTGCCTCACAAGACAAATTAACATGAAGGACAACTCATTAAAGGCCTTTGTGATTCGATGTACTCCCCCCTACAATATTCCTTATACAGTATGCAATACTACCACCCTCTGTGTGTCAGTCTGTCAGCCTCTGTGTGTATCCAATCCACAACAGTAGGAATGGCCAGGCAGGTCAGGTCTGAGATCAGGTTTAGAGGTCCTCAGCATAGATGATGCAGGGGCTGCTGTCCTCCCTGGACTTCAGCTGGACGGTGGAGACAAACCACCTTTGGGAACCCGTAGCGTTGTAGTTGAGTGTGGTGCGGTAAGTGTTCTTGGCATGTTTGGGGTACACAATGGTGGTGCTTTGGTAGTGCAGGGGCCTCTGACGGGGCTCTAGGTACACCTGGGACTTGTAGCGCCGCCAGGTGCAGTTCTGCACGGCCACCACCATCTCGCTGTAGGAAGTCACCGTGGGAACGGGAGCGCAGTACACCTGGTCCCGGTAGTGCCTGTCTGAGTCGTACTTCACTTCAGAGTTACACCTGGAGAGTATAACCAAAAACATGGGATTAAGTGTTGAAGTACCAAAGTACTTTGACGAGTAATACATGAAGTAATAGATTCGATAGGAAATAGTATAGAAGCTGATCACTAGATGGCGCTGTTAAGAGGTGACTACTGAGTAGGGTAGAGAAAAGCTGCCTTCAAAATCCTGCTGCATCAACCTGTACATTAAAAAGGCAATTACATAAGTCCATTAAAACTACAGTAAATGCTTGTTTAATACCAAGTCATTATTTGTGTGGTTTGGTGAAGGGTCACTCACTTGATCTCTGTTTCAGGTTTGGGGTTGACCTCGATGCTCTCACCAAAGAACACAGGGTACATGCGTGTCCTCGGGTCCGTCCCCGTTGAGTTCAGGAGAAGGTACGGCAGCTAGGGGAAGATTTAGGTATGAGGTTAGGTAGGCCATTTTTATAAATCCATCACATTACCCCCTGTTTATGTGTAAAAATGAACCTACTGGTGGTGAGGGAAGTGTCTTTGACATGTTGAAGAGGGAAGTAAGTTGGCAGAATCCATTCTTCAGGCAAGAGTGGGTGTCAAAAGACTGTCCTGGGAGATCCCACTACTGATACACTACTAGTGCTCTCTACCTAATATCGAAAACAGTTTATTTAGCTGGCAAAGATGCAGGCTCTCAATACACCGAGAACAGGACCTCCCACATGAGGAGTTCTGTGCCATCTCCCCCAGCATTCACACAACACAGCGACAATAGCTGAGCAAAGCCTGGCTAGAAAGAGTAGGTGGTGTCTACACAACAAGTAGCAAAAACAATAGTACACCACTTCCCTTTCTCATTCAGATAATTACATAGAGGGACAAGGCGATATGAAGTGTTACAGTCGCTGTAAATCTTTTTTTCCCCCACTGAGCCCCCACAGCAGCCTAGTGGTATGCTTCAGAAGGGACTAACAAAGCCAGTCAGCCAGCCTGTCTGCATGTTGTGTAACTGAGTGGGTTAGCTGAGAGCGTCACACCGCCTCTGTGTCTCCTGGACCTGGGCACGGTCACTGCTCAAGCCATCAGAACCGCTCTGCTCCCCTTCACTAAATCACCCCACGGAGAGCCTCCAGTCTAGCCAACATGGTGGTCCAAGACAGGAGAGGCTACTGTCTGTCTGCACTATACAACAACCTCTGTCCCAGAGGACACATACATAAAGTTAATTTGATTTCAATTGACTCTAAAATGGATGGAGTCTTGTAGTCAGTGTTGTCAACCTTAGGGCACTGTATGCATCTCAGAGTTTCTCACATACAGTACAGCAGAACACAGTATAGGATATGACAACCTGGTTAGACTATGTAATCAGAGGGTCAAATACCTCTGCTCCAGGATTGGATCACTTGTTACACCTATCAGAGAGACCCTGCGAGAAGGCCACTGCATAGGGACTCTGCTGTCCTGTCCCACCATCTGTCTAGAGACCAAAGTCAGAAGCACAAAGCCGTACACTGTAGCTACCGCTTCTGGAATCAGTTAGCAAATTCTAAATCCTTTGCCAACTATTTTCAGTGCTGCGGTCTGAGCCAAGAGGCAAGCATGACGTCCAGTCAACATGCCATTCAGACAATACACGTTTCGTTGAGAGTTTAAGATGTCAAACTGATGCTTTTAAGTGTAATTATGGTACCTCTCCAAAACACAAACTTCCTGAATTCTCTCTCTCGTTACAAAAGTTTAGATGGAGCAAAGTTGTTACGTTAATGTTCGGATGCACGTCTCTCCAACCTCACCTCTCCCTAACAGCTCGGAACAAGCCAAAGGCACAGCAGAGGTGCCGCCCAAATCACTGTGCAGCACACAGCTGACGTCTTACCCATACCCCCAAATCAGCACCCAACAAAACCTCACTCAGGGCTGTACTGTACCCCCACTTAACCTCTGCTGTAACCAATAACCATGCTACCCTCATTGCTGTTAATCCCCGTAAATTGATTCATTTCCACTGTGTGCTGCTGGCACAGTGTGGCATCATCTCATTAAAAGAGTGTGATTGGCTTGTCTTTTGTTCTCTGGCTGGAGCAGCATCCTGGCTGTTTATCCAGGGGAAGGCATTTTGTTGGCCGCCTTTGAAAGTATAAACATACTTGTGAATGTAGGTGGGCTCCAGGCTAGGGGCCCCTCCATCTACTGTACCCAGGCAGCAACAGCACACATACGGAACTCATTCCCCGGAAGCACAACTCTACCCACCCAGTCAATGTGGTGTGCAGCCAAGCACAGGCTACATACAGTACAATAGACACTCAATGTGCAACTCTCACACAATCGAGGTAGATCACGAGAACCTGGAGTCAGGAAAAACTCTGCCCATCATCATCATCATCACACAGTAAACTGCTGACTGAGTAGAGAGAGTAGAGGTCGTCAAGTTCCAGCATCACTATGAATATCATCTCTAAAGCTGGAACTGGAACGACATGGGTCTCCTTTCTGTCCTACACTCTAATCCAGCGATAGTTATAGCCCTGATTTAGCTCCTTGACTGGGCTGGAACTAATCTACACCCCCCCCCCAAAAAAAACATGTTAGCTCAAGTACCAAAGTGGTTATACAGAGACAGGGAGATGGAAAGTAATCATATTGAGCTATAACCATCTAATAACCAGAATGTAATGTCGGGGTTTTACTGTGAAATCGAGTAATGTCTTCACAAGGGGATCCATTTGTCAGCGCTGAGCTACAGTAGTCAATCCCTCTGTTGAAAACCTGCTAAATGTCAAGTTCAGTGTCTTCAGTGTCTAGTAGTAACCACAAAATAACTACATTTCAACGCGGTTTATGCATCCATAGTATATATTTAGCAACAATCACAGTGTGTGTGTGTGTGTGTTAGGGTTGTCACGATACCAGTATTGTGATACTCAGATGTATCGTGACAAGGAAACAAAGCATGAAGTGGACTACATTTGGAAACAAGCAGCCTGACATTGTCACCCAGAATCACATGTTTATTGTCCAAGCTATAGCACACAACAGTTTAGATACAGCAGCTACAACGAGTTTAGTCTGCCTTGTGTTGTAATTTTTGCCATGGAAAATCAGGTATAGCAGTATCGCGATACTGGTATCGTGACAACCCTAGTGTGTGTGTGTGTGTGTGCGCGCATTCATCTGTGTTTAAATTAAAATACAGAGGTAATGAAACGCTTATGCAACAGCCTGCAACTGCTCTTGCAAGCATGTGTGTCTCAAAACTAGAACTTTGGGATTGTTCTTAGGTCACATACAAAAATCCACCACAAGATTAGAACTGCGGAAAAACTCTTTATAGCAAGTGCATGAATGTCTGCCACTGCCAAGCATGCACGTACTGTATATAAGCTCAAACTCACATAAAAATGCTTTGAAAGCCTTTACTAATGGAATGGGTTGATTTTTTTTAATATTTTTTTTTACACACACACACACACACACACACACACGAAAGGTATTGGAACCAAAAGCAGATTCAGCCCCTATCAAAGCTGCTTTTATGAGGAGAAACCACAAAGCAGGGGAGCTCCACCAATCCCCACATCCAGGGGATTAGAACCATATCTCCTTTCAGGCCTCAACAAACCAGTGTCACGCAACTCCAGTCTACTGTATTGTACTGCATGTGGCGTAGGCTGCTGGCTAAAAGCACATCAAAATGCCGTCTAGACCTGTATGAACATGTTCCTTTGACAGTTAAATTAGGAGTTAATAGAATCTACCTTTGTTCCTCAATGGGATTACTACTTTTCACTCAAATCGTAGCAAAAGATTGATAAAACAAAAGTTATTCTTCTTAACCAACATTACACAAATTGCATTTCTTGATCAAATACACTGAACAAAAATATAAAAACGCAACATGTAAAGTGTTTCATGAGCTGAAATTAAATATCCCAGAAATGTTCCATATGCACAAAAAGCTTCTCAAATTGTGTGCACAAATTGGTTTACATCCCTGTTTGTGAGTATTTCTCCTTTACCAAGATAATCCATCCACCTGAATCCATCCACCTGACAGGTGTGGCATATCAAGAAGCTGATTAAAAAGCATGATCATTACACAGGTGCACCTTGCACTGGGAACAATAAAAGGCCTCTCTAAAAAGTGCAGTTTTGTCACAGATGTCTGAAGTATTAAGGGAGTGTGCAATTGGCATGCTGAGTGCAGGAATGTCCACCAGAACTGTTTCCAGAGAATTGAATGTTAATTTCTCTACCATAAGCCGCATCCAACGTTGTTTTTAGATAGTTTAACAGTACGTCCAACTGGCCTCACAACAGCAGACCACGTGTAACCATGCTAACAAAGGACGAACACATCCTACTTCTTCACATGTGGGATCGTCTGAGACCAGCCACCCAGACAGCTGATGAAACTGTGGGTTTGCACAACCAAAGAATTTCTGCACAAATTATCAGAAACGGTCTCAGGGAAGCTCATCTGCGTGCTCGTCGTCCTCACCAGGGTCTTGACCTGACTGCAGTTCAGCAACATAACCGACTTCAGTGGGCAAATACTTACCTTTGATGGCCACTGGCATGCTGGAGAGGTGTGCTCTTCATGGATGAATCCTGGTTTCAACTGTACCGGGCAGATGGCAGATCGTGTGTATGGCATTGTGTGGGCGAGCGGTTTGCTCATGTCATCGTCGTGAACAGAGTGCCCCGTGGTGGCAGTGAGGTTATGGTATGGGCAGGCATTAGCAACAGACAATGAACACAATTGCATTTTATCAATGGCAATTTGAATGCAGAGAGAGATACCGTGATGAGATCCTGAGGCCCACTGTCTTACCAATCATCCGCCGCCATCACCTCATGTTTCAGCATGATAATGCACGGCCCCATGTTGTAAGGATCTCTACACACTCACCAGACATGTCACCCATTGAGCATGTTTGGGATGCTCTGGATCTGTGTACAACAGCCTGTTCCAGTTCCCACCAATATCCCGCAACTTAGCACAGCCATGGAAGAGGAGTGGGACAACATTACACAGGCCACAATCAACAGCCTAATAAAGTCTATATGAAGGAGATGTGTCACGCTGCATGAGGAAAATTGTGGTCACACCAGATACTGACTGGTTTTCTGATTGACGCTCCTACTTTTTTTTGAAGGTATGTGACCAAAAGATTCATATCTGTATTCCCAGTCATGTGAAATCCATAGATTAGGGCCTAATGAATTTATTTCACTTGACTGATGTCCTTCTATTAACTGTAACTCAGTCAATCTTTGAAATTGTTGCATGTTGCATTTACATTTTTGTTCAGTATCATAACAAATAACTTGTGTGCCCTTTCCCAAGTGTGAGGCACTAGACACACTAGAGCTATTTATTGGGGATTTCATGCCAAAGCATATGCCTATATGGGCTGTCTAGTTTCCAAGCTGGCATTGGCTGCTGTGAGAAAGTACAGCCAGGTTAAAAGGTATGTATACTGTTTGAGTAGAAGCAGTGTGGTCGACTAGAGGTGATTGACCTGAGAGTTGTCAGTAACGGTCCCCACAACAGACACAAGGAGCTAATCACAATCACACTGTTTTGTCCCCTCTCCCATTGCTACCACCACACATACTCACACATTGACCTAGAGTTTTTTAAATGTTCTTTACATTCTGATCTTTTATCATTTCTTATTGTTGTTGCATTGTCGAGAAGGAACCTGCAAGTAAGCCTTTAGTTGGACGATGTGTACCATACATACAACTGGAAACTTCTGTTTGTTTCTATGGGTTACGTCAACCGTGGGTTGCCATTGACTTGCAAAGTATTCCATCATGAATGGGACAGACAGAGGGATGGTTGACATCCTCTGTGACTCTTGTAACATTCCTCCTCGGCTCTATATGGTTAAATATTCGCTCAAGAGACAAGAACATATCAATACAATTGATATTTCTGAGATGTTTCTATTTTTCTTGGAAAGTACACAGGTTGATGCTTATAATGAAACATGAACAGGATGTTTTGAACACTGCTTTTCTTCAGTGGAAAGTTCATTATTACAGATGACAAAATCCCTGCAAACAACGGCATCCGTTTTTACAGATGAAACACATTACTACAGAAAAACTTAGTTCATTTCTGGTTATTTTTCACCCAGTCCTTAAAAAAAAAAAATGTTTCCTACATGTGTGATCTGAGGGAATGCCCTATCAATATCAATTATCTTTAACAACTTGTTTAGAATTGTTTTAGATTCAGGAATCCAATGAATATTCCAGTGAAGCCATGGATTGACCATTTAAACTATTTGATTTCTAAAGATTATGCTTCACCAGAAAATGTCTAGGCCTATGTGTTGCAACAAGTGAAATCCCTGCAGTAAAAGGACTACCATATGTTTATGAGTGGGTAGGCAATATGCTAGTTCATGTTTCTGTCCAAAACAAAACATGAATAGACATACGTACACGACGGTTACAGCAACTGACACATGGTTTAACAATAGTCATCAGAGGCTAGATAGGTGTATTTCTCTCTTGTCTTGATCATACACATTCAGGGAGTTTGTCTGCTTTTTATGGTGAATTGTGCACAATGCGCAGAGCCAACAGCAATTGTAAGCTATCAAAACAAATGATCAACTGTTGCTTACCAGTTTGCCTTTGCTCTCCTTTTTATAGTATCCATGGTTCTCGACTGGCGTTGAACAACTCCCGGAGCGCGACTCGAGCAGACCTGGAGACAGCGAATAGAAGGGCGGACTTGGACTCGGAGGGAGTCCCGAATCCGGACTGTCAAGCAGTCCCTCCCGATTCTTTCCTTTCAGACTATCATCCATAGCTTGTAAATGTAGGTGTCCCACCATTTCTGGGAGAGCTCAAAACAAAAACCAGGCGAAGGCACTCAATGCGATATTGGGTCAACCAATTTTCTAGAAAGACTGCAACCGAAAATGCGCACAAATCCCTTCATTCGGAGACGGGGAATCCCTGGTAAAAGTATTCGTTTAAAGCAGATTTCTGAAAAAGAACAAATTGCAAAATAATTTCTGAATATTGCCATTCCATTATAAAACCATAACTTTAATTTGCCACGTACTTATCTTGTCTTTTTGTGCCAGTATTAGGCCTATCATTCACAGACCTTTGATTTGTTATCCTCAGGTAACGGATTTCTCCACCAGGCCGTTGGTAAACAGTATTTTCGTCAAAACAAATACTCTCAAATAATTTTGACAAGCGATAAACTCAAATTTAAACTCCAAAAACTCCGTCACAACTAACCAGCAACTCTATAGTGTCGCTCTATAGTCCGTAATCGACCCAAAGAGAAATTAAATTCATTTTTTTTAATCGCTCACTGTAACGCCGCAGTCTATCTGGTAGTAATCTGTCCGTTTAGAGCTCTGCGCTGAACTGAATTGCCGGATCTCGGAGAGGTCCCTCTTAATGAGCCTGACAGCATTTTTGCACCTGGAGCAAATCCAGCCCTGATCATCTGGATCAGTTCCAGACACCGCCGACAGGGAGAGCACGTACGTCCTCACTGCTCCTCCTAGGCTGGTTGGGGCTGTCTGACTGATACTGACTACACTATTATAGCATACTGTACTATAATACTGTCATAACCTAGTAACTCAGGGAAAGTGGGATTATTGTGAGGGTAGCTATACAATAAAGAGCATGTCGTGAATAGCATATGAGCTACAATAAGCAGTGCAATTTACTACAAAAATAATTGATAAATTGTGTTAATTTCATGCCTTTAAAATGTATAATGCACTATCACTCTAAACTCTTGTGACCATATCATGTATGTATACATTGAGTTGTTTGTTTGGCTGTTGTTGTTATATTCTACCTTTCTGTGCATTGTTTCTGTTCTCTATTACCGTGGAACAAATATCCAGAATGCCATTCAACTCTGGCAAGTCCCCTAGAGCCAGATTAAATGAGGTGAATGTGTATCATTCAATGGAAATACCTGTCCACTCTTCTCACAGGATAGAAGCAGCACGACGAGACTGGACTCTGTAACCCTGTAGACTGGTGAAGGAGGAGATGAAGACGCAACACGAAGGTATTCAGTGGAGTAATTACTGTATTTGCAGGTTGACATGACCAAAATCAATGTCCCAACAGTAATGCTCATTTGGAAAAATGCATTTTCATTTGGCATCTTATGCCAGCACCTGATAGTTTGCATGACCTATTTCCCCTTCAAATTGTGTGTGTGCATGCGTGTGTGTGTGCATTTGTGTGTGCATACTGTATAAATATCTTGCCCAGTATATTTCAGGACTGGGTGGGGACAGGGTGGGAACGCTGTATGTCTCCCAGTAACTATATGAGTATGGAGCTACCGAGGAGCTGAGAGCTCTAACCGTCAGGATAGTCTTCACAGTCCAGCAGGATAAAGAAATTAACCCTTGTTGAAGGTTTCCCCCAGCATAAATGTCTGTGCCCCCATAGGCATACAGTTACTCTTACCAACATCAACCCTGCCAACATGGAAATCAGACCATAAATACACAATTCAGAGCATCAGCGGAGTGAGTGTGTGTCTAGGGAAGTTGATTGTGTTGATGGTTCAGCAGCTCTCCATGGTGATTACAGCAGATTGCCAGGAAATCATGCATGATGTGTTTTGGGGTCCTTATAAAACTATGATAAGTCTGTGTTTTGCTTTGTTGTCTAAGATCTATGATTTTAGATGAATGTTAAGCTTGCACACGTCAACTTGTTTGCTTATGGGTGTTTTCATTCTCCTAGTATTATTGTGAGGGAGTAGAGCTGTGGCAGGAAGTGTAGCCTTTGCTGTGGGAGTAGTCAGGAGTTCACTGTGTCAGGTGTGTCTTTGTGGCAGCGTCATGTCATCATACAGGTATTCCATGTTCAAAAGAGCGCATCCCAGTGATCCCTATGCTTTTAAAAGATTATAAGAGATTTGACACAGATTAGCCATAATGCACCAAGACACAGCAGGCTTATAACTAGAAATAGATGGCATTTTTGGGCATTTGAAAAGGCCCCCTTAAAAAATTAAAAACAGTTGCACAAGACTGGGCACAAACTCATGATACTCGGAGCCGGAGCACGCTGCTTAGACTACTGCGCCAACACAGTTCACCCATGCTCTAGCAAGCCGTGAGAATACTTGATGATAGTTGATGGAAACAGCGTGTTGTTTTTAAGCCTTTCCCAAACCATAAGCCTAACCTTAAAACGTCTTCAGGACCCTTTTTCTTTTTTTTCTCCAATTTTTCACCTAAAATGACATACCGAAATCTAACTGCCTTTAGCTCAGGACCTGAAGCGAGGATATGCATTTTCTTGATATCATTTCAAAGGAAACACTTTGAAGTTTGAGGAAATGTGAAATTATTGTTGGCAAATATAACACATTAGATGTTGTAAAATATATTTTTTTGTACCAACATCTTTGAAATGCAAGAGAAAGGCCATACTGTATTATTCCAGCCCAGGTGCAATTTTGTATGTGCAAAGTTTTAGACGGATCCAATGAACCATTGCATATACAGTATGTTTGAAATGTTGTATCAAGACTGCCCAAATGTGTCTAATTGGTTTATAAATACATTTTGAAGTTCATTATTGTGCACTCTTCTCAAACAATAGTATGGTATTCTTTCACTGTAATAAATACTGTAAATTGGACAATGCAGCAAGATTAGCAAGAATTTAAGCTTTCTGTCCATATCAGATACAGTATGTCCTGGGATTTACTTACAACCTCGTGCTAATCACATCAGCCTACATTAGATCAACCGTCCCGCAGGGGGTTAATCACTCAGAATGATTAGCTAAACTTAACCCTTTGAGCTGTTTCTGTTTTAACCCTGTAACCATGCAGAATTAATGAGTTAAAAAAATAAATGTTCATCCATAATACGTCGAATTTCGAAGGAAAACGACGAGATCTTGTTGCACACAGTATGAGCATGTTTTGTGGGCATCATACTGAGGTATGTATGCAGACTGTTATGTTTGGACAGAAGTACAGTATGCAATGTCTTCTGTACTGTATACCCCCCCCCCCCCCCCCCCCCCCCTCCGCAGCCTGTGGTAGCAACACAGCAGTGGGATAACTTTAAAACTGAAAAAGTATAGCTAAAGGTATTTGGAGTAGCTCATTCCTTGGCGGCAGGCTGTGGATATGGGGGTAGTGTCTCTGACCGGATTGTGCAGGCTATGATGGGGGTGGTTTTGGTCTAGCATCAGGAGTGGAGTTTTTGATACAGGATAGGACCTTTGCTCTTGGGTTCCAAACCGGGGAACCGGAGGGTGAGATGGGGGGTAACCCTGGGGGGAGCTTGACATTTGTCTCCGACAGGAGGAGGGAGGGTGGGGGGCAGGAGAAACCATGAAACCATGAAGCCAGGCAGCCATGAAGCCAGGCAGCCATAAAACCATGAAGCCAGGCAGCCTGCTAGTGATTCATCCCTGTGTGCTCCATCATCCCTCCTCCTGCGCTCTCAGGGCAATCACTCACATCCTGCTCCCCACCTCACAGCCCCTGGCACACACACACACACACACACACACACACACACACACACACACACACACACACACACACACACACACACACACACACACACACACACACACACACACACACACACACACACACACACACACACACACACACACACACTCTGCCAAGTGTGTGGAGGTGGAACTGGAACACAGTACAGGTGTGTGTGTGTGTGTGTGCGCGCGTCTACAGTGTCTTCAGAAAGTATCCGTGCCCCCTGACTTATTCCAACAACATTTTTGTTGTGTTACATCCTGAATTCAAAATGTATGAAATAGATTTTTTCCCCTAACCCATTTACACACGATGCCCCATAATGATAGGGTGAAAGCATGTTTTTAGAAATGTGTGTGTGTGAGTGTGTGTGTGCGCGTGTGTTTGTGTGTGAGAGAGACAAAATACCAGAGAAATAAAAATGATAATTGTAAGAAAAGCAAGTTAAGGCTTGAATATGAGTGTGTGTATGTGTGTATGCACACGTTTGTGTGCGTGTGTGCGTGCGCACGTGCATGCACATGCATGTGGTGTCTGGAATAGCTGTCAATGTAAACAAACCACTGCGAGGCCATCCTGGCTCGTCGCCACTGGTTTCACTGTGGTTTCTACACACACAGCGTGTCTCGCTCTTCAGACTGTCCAGTCATGTATCCTGGGCATGTAGCATACAGGTGTTCATTTTAGACTTTGCTTTTCGCACAATGTACACATAACACTAGTCGATTGTTCAGTGTGAACCTCTGTTCTATTGGAGCCTGTGTGGCTGCACACTACCACACAGTTTGTGAACACAGTAGATTGATGTATAAGGAACAGTAGTCAGAGTGTAATCTAAAACTGACTCCATGATGGATGACACTGGCACTTTCTAAATATACCATCCGATTCACAATGCACCTCCCTGCTCTGGATAGTGCATCTGGTTTTAATGTTTGGAGACCCCTGGGCAGATCTGGAATTTTCGGGCTTTGGGATACTCTGTACTCTGCAGGTTGACTTTTATTGGGATGAGTCTTATCCTTGAGGCAGAACTGAGCAATTTCCGCTAGATGGGCCAGCTGCAAAGTCAAAACTGACTATATTGTAAAAATGGATGGGGGGAAAAAAAGGTCCTAATTTAAGGTTAGGTTTAGGCATTAGGTTTAGTAGTGTGGTTCGGGGTTCGGGTTAGGTATAAAATCAGATGTTACGACTTTGTGGCTGTGCCAGCTAGTGATCACTCTGCAGAGCTGCCTCCAGAACAATATTCATTACAAAAAACGCTAACCTGACTTTCCTCTACTCCCCCTTCATCAACAAAACACCCCCCACCCCTTCTCTCTGTAGAGAAGATCCAGCCCTGACCATACGCCTACCCCACAGAGCTGGCTTGTTGTTTGCAAGTATGCACTATCCTGTATCTGACTGTGTGGGAGTGTTTAAATGTTTAAGTGTTTACCTGTGTATGAACAGTAGAGTATCTGACAGTTATATTCATTCACTGAGAGTAGACAACCATGTGTTTTAACTGACTTGTAAACATATCTATTCTAAAATATGTCTGCGGAACAAAGCAAACTGATGGCAGCATATTTTTTTGCGTGCTGTGTCCCATGCCCTGTTGCTTTTCCCCTTTATAGCATCAGAGCTGAGCTGAGCAGTGCCCTCAGGCCTCACAGCTGTTAGCGTTGCATGCAACGAGCTCGTCCACACTTATCAGTGATTCACCTGTTGACTGACCGCTTCCTGTGACATTATCATTTCCGGACCATTCTGTTTGAACAGAGAATAGGTCAATAAGGGAATGGCCTTTGTTTACTGTGTTACATTTTTTTATTTTTTTTTATTTTATTTAACCTTTATTTAACTGGGCAAGTCAGTGAAGAACAAATTCTTATTTTCGATGAAGGCCTACCAAAAGGTAAAAGGCCTCCTGCGGGGACAGGGCTGGGATAAAAAATAATTCAAATATAGGACACGACACCACAACATTACATAAAGAGAGACCTAAGACAACAACATAGCATGGCGTCAACACATGACAACACCACATGGTAGCAACACAACATGACAACAACATGGTAGCACCACAACATGGCAGCAGCACAACATGGTAGCAGCACAAAACAGGGTATAAACATTATTGGGCACAGACAACAGCACAAAGGGCAAGAAGGTAGAGACAGCAATACATCACGCGAAGCAGCCACAACTGTCAGTAAGAGTGTCCATGATTGAGTCTTTGAATGAAGAGATGGATATAAAAAATAGTTGGGTTTGTCTGTTTTACACAGCTAACTTTCACAGTGTGATTTGGTATAAGAATATATGTTCTGAATATGCAAGTTGGTTTTTGGACTATTTAGGTACCAAATGTCAACAACTAATTACCATTTGTGTGCAATTAGTTACCAATGGTGTACTTAGTTAGGTCCTCACAGTCAGTCCACAAACGTCAATGTACTGTGGCTGTGGTGACCAAGCAAAGCCCTCAATGCATGAGTGTCAACTCAATAGACTTCTAGATCTAAAAAATGAAAATTGAATGATGGACTTTGTGGTTGGTTGACAAAGCGAGGTGTGTGGATTAGCAGGAGAGTAAATACAACTGTACCATGTGACTGAGATGAATGTAGTGGAGGTGACGTTGGCCATGTTGGGGCTGAAAGGACAGAAAGATAATAGGTGTTTGTATAAGAACACCAATTCAGTTCCTCTCCCATTCATTCATTACTATTAAAACATGTTCATTTCCATATCTCCACAGAATGGTATGTACCTTTCACCTGGCTCCATATGCACAGAAACAAACTCCCACTGTTCATCCTCCTGACAATGGCACGGCCTGTTTGCTCAATGTGTTTGCACAGGTTCTCTGTTTGGAGATGTGTGGGTGTCGACTCAGGTAGCCAAGGGTGGGAAACAAATCACTCTTTCTGTTTGTAAATGGAGAACTCCCGCCCCAGCAAGTATAACATTAATGATACTCAGGCGCACAACTTTCACTGGGGACAGGGGTGACATGTCCCCCCCACGTTCTGAAATTGCATTGAAATCCCCCCCCTCCCAATTTGATCATTGAAATGTGATACAAAACGATGTAACGGTGTGCTTTATGACCATGTGGACGCCTCCGAGCTGTCGGGTAGGCTGTTTGGAGTGTTTATCCGACTGGATAAATAAATACAAAATAAATAAATATATATGCCCTCCCCACTTCTAAAACCAAATTTGCACCCCTGATGATACTGTTGTTACGCTGGTCCCTGGAGTGTAAGGCAATATTCACCTGACTGTGATACTCAAAAAGGGTTCCGCCCTTAGTTTAAACATAACAACTAATGTGATTTTACTTCCTATTCTGATTTATGGCATGGAGCTGTGAAGTTCAACCCTATATTAAACATTTTAAAAACCTTATAGACATGTTATCTTGAAGATTATTTTGTACCTCTGTGAAATAATTTGTTTTCATTGAGGGTTAATGTTCTTGTGTTCTTGTGTCAGATTGACAGCACACATATATTGTTGCATAAGGCTGGTTGTGCTTCCCAGGGTGCTTTGTGTTTGCACTCCAGCCTGCAGGGATATAATGACAAGCACATACCACCCATGTCTGCCATGGGCTCCATGTGATTGGAGGAATTCCCCTAGTTTCAGAAAGAAATGTCTGTCTGTGTGTGTGTGCCTGTGTCTGTGTGTACGTGCATGTATTGGGTATCAGTTAGGTTAAGGTCAGGTGAACCACATTCCCTTAAGAGGAAGAGAAACAGAAAGAATAAACAACATCTAATTTGACAAGGCTGCTACAGTATTATGATCCAAATTACATGCTTAACACCCCGGCCATCCTACAATCTAAGCTTGATGCCCTCAATCTCACACAAATTATCTAAATCTAAACCCCAAATCTGTAAACACGGGCACCCTCATAGATATCATCCTAACTAACTCACCCACCAAATACATCTCTGCTGTTTTCAACCAAGATCTCAGCGATCACTGTCTCATTGCCTGCATCCGTAATGGGTCTGCGGTCAAACGACCACCCCTCATCACTGTCAAACGCTCCCTAAAACACTTCAGCGAACAGGCCTTTCTAATCGACCTGGCCGGGTATCCTGGAATGACATTGACCTCATCCCATCAGTATAGAATGCCTGGTTATTCTTTAAATGTGCCTTCCTCACCATCTTAAATAAGCATGCCCCATTAAAAAAATGTAGAACCAGGAATAGATATCAAATCAAATCAAATTTATTTATATAGCCCTTCGTACATCAGCTGATATCTCAAAGTGCTGTACAGAAACCCAGCCTAAAACCCCAAACAGCAAGCAATGCAGGTGTAGAAGCACAGTGACTAGGAAAAACTCCCTAGAAAGGCCATGGTTCACTCCAGACCTGTCTGCCCTTGACCAGCACAAAAACATCCTGTGGCGTTCTGCATTAGCATCGAATAACCCCCGTGATATGCAACTTTTCATGGAAGTTAGGAACCAATATACACAGGCAGTTAGGAAAGATAATTTCAAACAGAAATTTGCATCCTGTAGTACAAACTGGGACACTGTAAAGTCCATTGAGAATAAGAGCACCTCCTCCCAGCTGCCCACTGCACTGAGGATAGGAAACACTGTCACTACCGATAAATTCACAATAATTGAGAATTTCAATAAGCATTTTTCTACGGCTGGCCATGCTTTCCACCTGGCTACCGCTACCCCGGTCAACAGCCCTGCGCTCCCCACAGCAACTCGCCCAAACCTCCCCCACTTCTCCTTCACCCAAATCCAGATAGTTGATGTTCTGAAAGGGCTGCAAAATCTGGACCCCTACAAATCTGCCAGGCTAGACAATCTGGACCCAAATCCAGATAGTTGATGTTCTGAAAGAGCTGCAAAATCTGGACCCCTACAAATCAGCCAGGCTAGACAATCTGGACCCTCTCTTTCTAAAACTAGCTTCTGAAATTGTTGCAACCCCTATTACTAGCCTCTTTCGTATCGTCTGAGATTCCCATAGTTTGGAAAGCTGCCGCGGTCATCCCCCTCTTCAAAGGGGGAGACATGCTAGACCCAAACTGCTACAGACCCATATCTATTCTACCCTGCCTTTCTAAGGTCTTTGAAAGCCAAGTTAACAAACAGATTACCGACCATTTCGAATCTCACCGTACCTTCTCCGCTGGTCATGGGTGCACCTCAGCCACGCTCACGCTCATAACCGCCATCGATGAGAGACATACTGTGCAGCCGTATTCATCGACCTGGCTATGGCTGTATTCATCGATCTGGCTAAGGCTTTCGACTCTGTCAATCACAACATTCTTATTGGCAGACTCAACAGCCTTGGTTTCTCAAATGATTGCCTCGCTTGGTTGACCAACTACTTCTCCGATAGAGTTCAGTATGTCAAATTGGAGGGCCTGTTGTCCGGACCTCTGGCAGTCTCTATGGGGGTGCCAAAGGGATCAATTCTCGGAACGACTCTCTTCTCTGTATACATCAATGATGTCACTCTCGCTGCTGGTGATTATTTGATCCACCTCTATGATTTTGATTCACCTCTACGACACCATTCTGTATACCTCTGGCCCTTCTTTGGACACTGTGTTAACTAACCTCCAGACGAGCTTCATTGCCATACAACTCTCCTTCTGTGGGCTGCAACTGCACTTAAATGCAACTAAAACTAAATGCATGCTCTTCAACCGATCGCTGCCTGCACCTGCCTGCCTGTCCAGCATCACTACTCTGGACGGTTCTGACTTCGAATATGTAGACAACTACAAATACCTATGTGTCTGGTTAGACTGTAAACTCTTCTTCAAGACTTACATTAAACATCTCCAATCCAAAATTAAATCTAGAATCGGCTTCCTATTTCGCAAACAAAGCATCCTTCACTCATGCTGCCAAACATACCCTCGTAAAACTGACCATCCTACCGATCCTCGACATTGGCGATGTCATTTACAAAATAGCCTCCAACACTCTGCTCAACAAAATGGATGCAGTCTATCACAGTGCCATCCATTTTGTCACCAAAGCCCCATATACTACCCATCACTGTGACCTGTATGCTCTCGTTCGCTGGCCCTCGCTTCATACTCGTCGCCTAACCCACTGGCTCCAGGTCATCTACAAGTCTATGCTAGGTAAAGCCCCGTCTTATTTCAGCTCACTGGTCATCATAGCAGCACCCACCCGTAGCACCCGCTCCAGCAGGTATATTTCACTGGTCACCCCCACAGCCAATTCTTCCTTTGTCTGCCTCTCCTTCCTGTTCTCTGCTGCCAATGACTGCAAAAATCTCTGAAGCTGGAGACTCTTACCACCCCCACTAGCTTTAAGCACCAGCTGTCAGAGCAGCTCACAAATCACTGCACCTGTACATAGCTCATCTGTAAATAGCCCATCCAATCTACCTCATCCCCATACTGTATTTATTTATCTTGCTCCTTTGCACCCCAGTATCTCAACTTGCACATTCATCCTCTGCACATCCTACCATTCCAGTGTTTAATTGCTATATTGTAATTACTTTGCCACCATGCCCTGTTTATTGCCTTACCTCTCTTATCCTATGTAGATTTTCCTACTGTATTATTGATTGTATGTTTGTTTATTCCATGTGTAACTCTGTGTTGTTGTATGTGAACTGCTTTGCTTTATCTTGGCCAGGTCGCAGTTGAAAATGAGAACTTGTTCTCAACTAGCCTACCTGGTTAAATAAAGGTGAAATAAGCTGCTTTAACAGCCTCATCTCTTCTGTTAAGGCTTTCCACTAGATGTTGGAACATTACTATGGGGACTTGCTTCCATTCAGCCACAACAGCATTAGTGAGTTCGGGCACTGATGTTGGGCGATTGGACCTGGCTCGCAGTCGGCGTTCCAATTAATCCCTAAGGTGTTCGATGGAGTTGAGGTCAGGGCTCTGTGCAGGCCAGTCAAGTTCTTCCACACCGATCTCAACAAACCATTTCTGTATGGACCTCACTTTGTGTGAGGTCCATACATTCATTGTCATATTGAAACAAGAATGGGCCTACTCCCAACTGTTGCCACAAAGTTGGAAGCACAGAATCGTCTAGAATGTCATTGTATGCTGTAGCGTTAAGATTTCCCTTCACTGGAACTAACTTGGCCCGAACCATGAAAAACACCCCCACACCATTAATCCTCCTCCACCAAACTTTACAGTTGGCACTATGCACTGGGGCAGGTAGCATTCTCCTGGCATCTGCCAAACCCAGATTTGTCTGTCGGACTGCCAGATGGTGAAGTGTGTTTCATCACTCCAGAGAATGTGTTTCCAGTGCTCCAGAGGCCAATGGCGGCGAGCTTTATACTACTCCTGCAGAAGCTTGGTATTGCCCATGGTGATCTTAGGCTTGTGTGCGGCTGATTGGCTATGGAAACCCATTTCATGAAGTGGGTGTTGCAACTGAGGACAGCACTCTGCGGTCACGTTCTGTGAGCTTGTGTGGCCTACCACTTCGTGGCTGAGCCGTTGTTCCTAGACATTTCCACCTCACAATAACAGCATTTACAGTTGACCGGAGCAGCTCCAGCAGGGCCGAAATTTGATGAAAAGGTGGAAAGGTGGCATCCTATTACAGTGTCACATAGAAAGCCACTGAGCTCTTCAGTAAGGTCCTTCTACTGCCAATATTTGTCTATGGAGATTGCATGGTTGTGTGTTCAATTTTATACACCTGTCAGCAACGGATGTGGCTGAAATAGCCGAGTCCAGAAATGTTGTATATATCGTGTATATTTGTAACATGATGCAACAATGCAATATTTCTATTTAGTCTAAGAAACAAAGTTAATGTAGACTGCAGCACTGTAAGCCACAGTGAAGTCTTCTGAAAGTCTTTCGAGCTGTAAGCTGTGGGTGGTGGTACAGAGTGTTTTTTGAAGGAGCCACTGATGAGTTGGAGTAGAATAACTGAATCAGCATGGGCTGTGAGCTGATTGAGCCCTCTGTTAGATCCCTTAGAGCTAGTGGTGGCTCTCTAAATCACTCTCAGTCCCCCTGTCAAAACCACTCAACATCTCTCCTCTCTCTCTCTCTCTCTCTCTCTCTCTCTCTCTCTCTCTCTCTCTCAGTGTGACCTCTGAACTCAGGGATGTACTGTTTGCTTGTCCTCTGGTGCTGATGCTCCCTTCCTTCCTGTCCGTGTCAGGTCTCTTGCAGAAATACATGTATTTTTTTTCTCTGTCTTTCTGTCCATATATGGGTTCCATGTGTCAGGCCTCATACCTCAGTGTTTGTTATCTGCCAGTTAAGCTGCAGACTGTGGTAGAAAATAGAGATCATTTGAAGCCTTTCCTTTCAGTGGCATATTTGACTGGAAGTGTCTGGGGAAAAGCTCTGCCAAGTAAAAACATGAAAGGGAAGCAAATTCCTCAAGTCTTTACCATCACATTTAGGAAGCAGTGGGCCAATAGCACAACCCTCCAAACACCACAAGGCACGGGCCTACTAAAACCCCTCATAGCTCTCAACCTGCCCGGAGCCAGCATCGTTACCGTCAAATACAACCTCAGTCATTTCTCATACAGATGTTGAGTTTTTTTTTATATCAAAGTGAAATGGTGATGCATCATGACGAACATACTGTGTATACGATCATGACTGGCCTGATCTGATACTGCTAGGAGTGCCGGAGGTGTAGTTTGGTTTGGTATGATCCTGTCAGGCTTTTCTCTACTGATACACCCAGTTGTTCTCCAGTCACTCCCCCAGCCAGTCAGCCAGGCAGGCCCTTAGGGCAGGATCCTATGTGTAAGAGACCCATCTGCACTCAGATATCCCTCAGCTATTGCTCAACACAGCTGTGGGTGAACAGCCTGTGTTTAGATGTTGCCCCGGTCCCAACCTGTACACACGGATACACTGCCACATCACACACACACATGCACACGGTGTGGGCGTATTTACTGCACCATTCCAAACACACACACATTTATACATACACTGACACGTACACACAACCACATTTACACTACTGGACAAAAGTTTTAGAACACCTACTCATTCAAGGGTTTTTCATTATTTTTACTATATTGAAGTATAATAGTGAAGACATCAAAACTATGAAATAACTCATATGGAATCATGTAGTAACCAAAAAAGTGTTGAACAAATCAAAATATATTTTATATTTGAGATTCTTCAAATAGCCACCGATGCCTTGATGACAGCTTTGCACACTCTTGGCATTCTCTCAACCAACTTCACCTGGAATGTTTTTCCAACAGTCAAAATCAAATCAAATCACATTTTATTGGTCACATACACATGGTTAGCAGATGTTAATGCCAGTGTAGTGAAATGCTTGTGCTTCTAGTTCCAACAGTGCAGTAATATCTAACAAGTAATCTAACAATTCCCAACAACTACCAAATACACACAAATCTAACAAGTAATCTAACAATTCCCCAACAACTACCTAATACACACAAATCTAAAGGGGTGAATGAGAATATGTACATAAGTATATGGATGAGCGATGGCCGAGCGGCATAGGCAAGGTGCAGTAGATGGTATAAAATACAGTATATACATGTGATATGAGTAATGTAGATATGTTAATTATTAAAGTGGCATTATTTAGAGTGGCATTGTTTAAAGTGACGAGTGATCAATTTATTAAAAAGTGTCCAATGATTGTGTCTCAAAGTAGGCAGCAGCCTCTCTGAGTTAGTGATTGCTGTTTAGCAGTCTGATGGCCTTGAGACAGAAGCTGTTTCTCAAGCTCCCGGTCCCAGCTTTGATGCACCTGTACTGTTCTCGCCTTCTGGATGATAATGATGTGAACAGGTAGTCGCTCGGGTGGTTGTTGTCCTTGATTATCTTTTTGGCCTTCCTGTGACATTGGGTGCTGTAGGTGTCCGGGATGGCAGGTAGTTTGCCCCCGCTGATGCGTTGTGCAGACCACACCACCCTCTGGAGAGACTTGCGGTTGAGGGCAGTGCAGTTGCTGTACCAGGCTGTGATACAGCCCGACAGGATGCTCTCGATTGTGTATCTGTAAAAGTTTGTCAGGGTTTTGGGTGACAAGTCAAATTCCTGAGGTTGAAGAGGCACTGTTGCGCCTTCACCACACTGTCTGTGTGGGTGGACCATTTCAGTTTGTCTGTAATGTGTATGCCCAGGAACTTAGAACTTTCCACCTTCTCCACTGCTGTCCCTTCGATGTGGATAAGCGGGTGCTCCCTCTGCTGTTTCCTGAAGTCCACGATCATCTCCTTTGTTTTGTTGACGTTGAGTGAGAGGTTGTTTTCCTGACACCACACTCCGAGTGCCCTCACCTCCTCCCTCTAGGCTGTCTCGTCGTTGTTGGTGATCAAGCCCACTACTTTGGGGTTGTCTGCAAACTTGATGATTGAGTTGGAGGTGTGCATGGCCATGTAGTTGTGGGTGAACAGGGAATACAGGAGATGGCTGAGCGTCAGCGAAGTGGAGATGTTGTTTCCTACCTTCACCACCTGGGGGCTGCCCGTCAGAATGTCCAGGACCCAATTGCACAGGGTGGGGTTGAGACCCAGGACCTCCAGCTTGATGATGAGTTTGGAGACTACTATGGTGTTGAATGCTGAGCTGTAGTCAATCAACAGAATTCTTACATAGGTATTCTTTTTGTCCAGATGGGATAGGGCAGTGTGCAGTGTGCAGTGTGATGGCGATTGAGTCATCTGTGGACCTGTTGGGGCGGTATGCAAACTGAAGTGGGCCTAGGGTGGCCGGTAAGGTGGCGGAGATATCATCCTTGACTAGCCTCTCAAAGCACTTCATGATGACAGAGGTGAGTGCTACGGGGCGGTAATCATTTAGTTCAGTTATCTTTGCCTTCCTGGTTACAGTAACAATGGTAGCCATCTTGAAGCATATGGGGACAACAGACTGGGATAGAGAGCGATTAAATATGTCCGTAAACACACCAGCCAGCTGGTCTGCGCATGCTCTGAGGATGTGGTTAGGGATGCAGTCTGGGCCAGTAGCCTTGCGAGGGTTAACATGTTGAAATGTTTTACTAGTCTTGAAGGAGTTCCCACATATGCTGAACACTTGTTGGCTGCTTTTCCTTCACTCTGTGGTCCGACTCATCCCAAACCATATCAATTGGGTTGAGGTCGGGTGATTGTGGAGGCCAGGTCATCTGATGTAGCACTTCATCACTCTCCTTCTTGGTCAACTAGCTCTTACACAGCCTGGAGGTGTGTTGGGTCATTGTCCTGTTGAAAAACAAATGATACGCCAAAACCAGATGGGATGGCGTATCGCTGCAGAATCGCCACAGCTCTAGTTGGGTGTACTCCTAAATGCTCTAAAACGACGTTGGAAGCGGCTTACGGTAGAGAAATTAACATTACATTCTCTGGCAACAGCTCTGGTGGACATTCCTGCAGTCAGCTTGTCAATTGTATGCTCCCTCAAAACTTGAGACACCTGTGGCATTGTGTTGTGTGACAAAACGGCACATTTTAGAGTAGCCTTTTATTGTCCCCAGCAAATGGTGCATCTTTGCAATTATCTTGCTGTTAATCAGCTTCTTGATATGCCACACCTGTATCCTGGCAAAGGAGAATTTGTCACTAACACTGGTGTAAACAAATTTGTGCACAAAATTTGAGAGAAATAAGCTTTTTGTGTGTATGGAAAAATGTAGGTATCTTTTATTTCAGCTCATGAAACATGGGACCAACAATTTACATGTTGCATTTTTATTTCTGTTCAGTGTATTTATTTTCATTAGCATATGTGCTAACATGCATCTATAGGTCCAGTGCGGCCATATTTGTTTGCAGCAACATTTTTTCTCTCAAAAACCATTAAATGTAATGAGTCTAAGTACACAATATGGAGTGAATGGGACGTATGGTTTATGAGAAGATGGAGAGGAGAAGATGAATCATTGCAGATTGAGCATTAGTGTTACATATGCAAAGAACGAGTTGTTAATAGTTTACTTGTTGAGATAATAAAAACTGTTTCAGTGTGGTCCCATCGTAGGGACGTCCATGACAGCAATGACGTTTCAAGTTGATAGGCCACTGTGGAGTGGATTTACAGTGGATTAAATTGACAGGTAAAATCAGATTTTTTATTTGTCAATAACTCAGCCATCTTTTGACCAATCCCTTAGCTTTTCTTGAACTAAGTTAAGACTTGATTCTCACGCCCTGATCTGTTTCACCTGTCCTTTTGCTTGTCTCCACCCCTCTCGAGGTGTCGCCCATTTTCCCCATTATCCCCTGGGTATCACCCCTCATCACTGTCAAACGCTCCCTAAAACACTTCAGCGAGCAGGCCTTTCTAATCGACCTGGTCCAGGTATCCTGGAAGGATATTGACCTCATTCCGTCAGTAGAGGATGCCTGGTTATTCTTTAAAAGTGCTTTCCTCACCATCTTAAATAAGCATGCCCCATTCCAAAAATGTAGAACTAAGAACAGATATAGCCCTTGGTTCACCCCAAACTTGACTGCCCTTGACCAGCACAAAAACATCCTGTGGCATACTGCATTAGCATCGAATAGCCCCCGTGATATGCAACTTTTCAGGGAAGTCAGGAACCAATATACACTGTCTGTTAGGAAAGCTTTGGGACACTAAAGTCCATGGAGAATAAGAGCACCTCCTCCCAGCTGTCCACTGCACTGAGGCTAGGAAACACTGTCACCACTGATAAATCTACGATAATCGATCAATTCAATAAGCATTTTTCTACGGCTGGCCATGCTTTCCACCTGGCTATCCCTACCCCGGCCAGCAGCTCTGCACCCCCCGCAGGAACTTGCCCAAGCCTCTCTATAAGTCTTTGCTAGGTAAAGCCCCACCTTATCTCAGGTCACTGGTCACCATAGAAACACCCACCCGTAGCACGCGCTCCAGCAGATATATTTCACTGGTGATCCCCAAAGCCAACACTTCCTTTGGCCGCCTTTCCTTCCAGTTCTCTGCTGCCAATGACTGGAACGAATTGCAAAAATCACTGAAGCTGGAGACTTATATCTCCCTCTAACTTTAAACTCAGAGCAGCTTACCGATCACTGTACCTGTACACAGCCCATCTGTAAATAGCACACCCATCTACCTCATCCCCATATTGTTATTTTTGTTGTTGCTCTTTTGCACCCCAGTATCATTAATTGCACATCTATCACTCCAGTGTTAATGCTAAATTGTAATTATTTCACCTCTATGGCCTATTTATTGCCTTACCTCCCTAATGTTATACATTTGCACACACTGAACGTACATAGACCTTTTCTATTGTGTTATTGACTGTACGTTTGTTTATCCCATGTGTAACTCTGTTTTTGTCGCACTGCTTTGCTTTATCTTGGCAAAGTCGAAGAGATAAGTGAGAACTTGTTCTCAGCTGGCCTACCTGGTTAAATAAAGGTAAAGGTTGTCAGGTCTACCAGCGTTTTTCAGCTCCTGCTTTTCCCCAGTCTCTTTTTCTTATCCTCCTGGTTTTGACCCTTGCCTATCCTGACCCTGACTGCCGTTGTTACGGTTTTCTTCTGTCGAAAGAGAGGAGGACCAAAATGCAGTGTGGTTATATATAAGCATTTTTAATGTTTACAAACAGTATACAAAAACAATAACCGTGAAAAAAACAAAACAGCCCAACTGGTGCAAACAACCACAGAGACAGGAACAATCACCCACGAAATACTCAAAGAATATGGCTGCCTAAATATGGTTCCCAATCAGAGACAACGATAAACACCTGCCTCTGATTGAGAACCACTCCAGGCAACCATAGACTTTCCTAGACTACTATACTACACACAACCCCATAAATCTAATAAACCCCTAGACAAGACAAGACACATAAATCACCCATGTCACACCCTGGCCTGACCAAAATAATAAAGAAAACACAAAATACTAAGGCCAGGGCGTGACAGCCGTCCTGTACCTTTGCCCCGCTACTCTGGATTGTCGACCCCTGCCTGTCTTGACAGGTCGTTTGCCTGCCCCGTTGCTGTAATAAACATTGGTACTTCAACTCAGTCTGCCCTTGGGTCTTACCTGAAACATTATAATTGTTATTTTAAGCATCAACGTTACAGAGTCAAAACAGTAAAAAAAAAATGGTAATGGCTTTGATGATCCTACAAAGTTTCAAGATTATAGGCCATTGTGGAGTGGATTTATGAAGGATGTAAATGGAACACTAAATCCGATTTTCTGATTTATCAATGACTCAACCATCTCTTAACTTTTCTCAAACTAATTTAATTAAAAGATGTACCATGGGCCTACATATCGAATTTGATGTTATTTGGACTTATGTTTCATGAGAATTTTTTTTTAAGTTTTCCAAAATCTCCAAGATGGAGGAAAATCCAGCCGGTCGAACCGTATCAGTCCTTGAGGCAAATGTGTTCAACATTAGGAAAGACGGCAATGAGCAAATGTTCAAGTCTCTAGGTCAAACGGGCGATGGATGTGAGGGTTTAACACTGCTTATAACAGCCCTCCTATATGCTAAATCGGTGCCATTCATTTTGACCAAGTTACTCACAGCCTCAAGTTTCTGTGTGCCAAATTAGAAAAAAAGTTGATCTATGCTCGAGTTATTTGACCAAGTCAAGGAAACAAAATACTTCAATAATAATAATATGTTTCACAGCTTCACTGTGAACCCCTAAATATAGAGAAGGTTTTGACACTCATTTACTAGTTTGTGGTACTGTATCATTGGTACGGTATTGTTACAACACATTAATGAAATAGCTGGTTCAACCTATGTTTTCCCTACCCCATGAGAGAGTATGGGAGCCTTTTCCATAAACATTCAGCTCCTGCTGAAAGATATCTTACGTCATTTCAGTTTTTTCTGCACTTCAACTTCTCACTGTTTTGTTAGTAGGAGTGAGTCACAATTTGAGTTTTCAGAGCTCACAATATTAACTGCAATTTCATTCATTTCTCACACATTTTTGTATTCAGCTGGAGGTGTAGTCTAGGGTTGAATAGCAGGAACAAGATAACACAGATTTACTGAAATTTCCCACCCAAACCCACTCCCTTTTCCTCAGATAATTTAATTTGAGAAACCAGTCAATTATAATAAATGATTTCTATGAACAGCATGACGTGAAATGGAACTGTTAAATTAGCCTGTATGTGATGTTGAAATCTGGCATCTCTACGGCCTTCTCTCTGATATCTGCTTGTTCAATCATCAACGCTCAGGGTGGGGACAGACAACACATCTCAGTATGGAGGTCAAAATGCATCTATCATCTCATCACGGTAACATTTTTTCTTTGTGACAGGTAGTCCTACATTTGCTGCAGCATAGCCTATGCTACTGAATTCATGTCTAATTTACACATCTCCATCTAGCTGTTGGTGTCACCTTATTTTTTTTATTGAAAAATAAATAATAATAATTGAGGCTGCAGAGTATCACATATCACTTTAATATTGTTGCTTTAAATCAGTGTCCCAACAATACAGAGAGAAAAAAATAATAACACAGAATAAATAATAACAAGGAATAAATACACAGTGAGTAACGATACCTTGGCTATATACACACGGTACCAGCACAGAGTCAAGCTAATTGAGATAGATATGTACAGTCGTGGCTAAAAGTTTTGAGAATGACATAAATATAAATGATCACAAAGTTTGTTGCTTCAGTGTCTTTAGATATTTTTGTCAGATGTTACTATGGAATACTGAAGTATAATTGCAAGCATTTCATAAGTGTCAAAGGCTTTTATTGACAATTACATGAAGTTAATATTGACTCTTTAGTCAATATTTGCAGTGTTGACCCTTCTTTTTCAAGACCTCTGCAATCCGCCCTGGCATGCTGTCAATTAACTTCTGGGCCACATCCTGACTGATGGCAGCCCATTCTTGTTTTGTTCCCCGAGCCACTTAGTTATCACTTTTGCCTTATGGCAAGGTGCTCCATCATGCTGGAAAAGGCATTGTTCGTCACCAAACTGTTCCTGGATGGTTGGGAGAAGTTGCTCTCGGAGGATGTGTTGGTACCATTCTTTATTCATGGCTGTGTTCTTAGGAAAAATTGTGAGTGAGCCCACTCCCTTGGCTGAGAAGCAACCCCACACGTGAATGGTCTCAGGATGCTTTACTGTTGGCATGACACAGGACTGATGGTAGCGCTCACCTTGTCTTCTCTGGACAAGCTTTTTTCTGGATGCCCCAAACAATAGGAAAGGGGATTCATCAGAGAAAATTACTTCACCCCAGTCCTCAGCAGTCCAATCCCTGTACCTTTTGCAGAATATCAGTCTGTCCCTGATGTTGTTCCTGGAGAGAAGTGGCTTCTTTGCTGCCCTTCTTGACACCAGGCCAGCCTCCAAAAGTCTTCGCCTCACTGTGCATGTAGATATACTTACACCTGCCTGCTGCCATTCCTGAGCAAGCTCTATGCTGGTGGTGCCCCGATCCCGCAGCTGAATCAACTTTAGGAGACGGTCCTGGCACTTGGTGGACTTTCTTGGGCGCCCCGAAGCTTTCTTCACAACAATGGAACCGCTCTCCTTGAAGTTCTTGATGATCCGATAAATGGTTGATTTAGGTGCAATCTTACTGGCAGCAATATCCTTGCCTGTGAAACCCTTTTTGTGCAAAGCAATGATGATGGCACGTGTTTCCTTGCAGTTAACCATGATTGACAGAGGAAGAACAATGATTCCAAGCACCACCCTCCTTTTGAAGCTTTCAGTCTGTTATTCGAACTCAATCAGCATGACAGAGTGATCTCCAGCCTTGTCCTCGTCAACACTCACACCTGTGTTAATGGGAGAATCACTGACATCATGAAATGCAGTGGAAATGTTTTTTGGGGATTCAGTTCATTTGCATGGCAATGAGGGACTTTGCAATTAATTGCAATTCATCTGATCACTCTTCATAACATCCTGGAGTATATGCAAATTGCCATCATACAAACTGAGGCAGCAGACTTTGCGAAAATGTATATTTGTGTCGTTCTCAAAACTTTTGGCCATGACTGTACAGTATTCACACCCGTTGGCTTTTTCGAAATGTTGTTGTGTTACATCCTGAATTTAAAATTTATTAAATAGTTATGTGTCAATGGTCTACACACAATACCCCATAATATCAGTAGAATTAGGTTTTTTAAAATTTTTACAAATTAAATAAAAATGAAAAGCTTTTGACTTCAAAACTATAAGGGCACAAGGTGAGACCCAGATGCATACGTTCCGGAGTATCTGACTCACCCGTCGCTAATGATTCTTGAGGGAGCTTGGGTGGCTTCGGATGCTCTCGGGAAAATAGCCTTCGGGGACTTCCGGATTCCTTTGAAGATGAGTGAGCCACTGCGGATGAACAAGTGTGACCCAGGCCAGACCTCCTCTCACTCCTGCGTTCCCTTAGCCGTCCATCAATTTTAATGATGAGGGAATTGAGGTCCGCCGGCAATTCCCGAGTGGCTAGCTCATCCTTTATCTCCTCAGATAGTCCGTGAAGGAAGGTATCTAAACGGGACTCCGGATTCCAGGCACTCTCGGCGGCCAACGTGCGAAAGTGTAGTCTGCCACCCCGAGAATTTTGACATAAATACAGCAGTTTATGGGCCGCCTCTCTCCCGGATACCGGAGAATCGAACACCTTCCTCACCTCTGCCATTAAAATCCTCCAGATGACGACAAATGGCGGATTGATGCTCCGAAACAGCCGTCACCCAGGAGAGCGCTCTTCCCGACATTAGCGTAATAATATATACTATCTTAGATCGGTCCAAACGAAAAACAAAGATGGCTGTAGCTGAAAAATAAGAGAGCATTGAGAAAGAAAACCCCGGCAGGTACCAGGAGGAGGTAAGCAGGGTTCTTGGGGAGCCGGGGCAAGCTGTACAAACTCACCACTGACAGGGAAAAAGTTTGAGTGGTTGGGGGTTCTCAGAGCTAACTCCCTGATTTGCTCTATAACACCCTTAAACCCCTGGTCATGGCGTTCTGTCAGGGAATGAAGCCCTTCCAGAAGGTCCGGAAGTAGCTCCTCATGATTACCAATGATGGCTCCCTGCAGGGAGACAGCATGGCGGAGCTGGTTCAGGTCTGCTGAGTCTGTCGTGGCCAGTTCGTACTGTAAGGACACAAGGCGATACCCAGATGCAAACACAGGAGGCAGATGGTTAGAGTCCAAGATGTTTATTAACAATTCAAAAGGGGTAGGCAAGAGAATGGTCGTGGACAGGCAAAAGGTACAGAGTGGCAGGCAGGCTCAAGGTCAGGGCAGGCAGAATGGTCAGGCAGGCAGGAATGGAGTCCAGAAAACAGGCAAGGTCAAAACCGGGAGGACTAGTAAAAGAGAATAGAAAAGCAGGAGCACGGGAAAAACCACGCTGGTTGACTTGAACATACAAGACGAACTGGCACAGAGAGACAGGAAACACAGGGATAAATACACCAGGGAAAATAAGCGACACCTGGAGGGGGTGGTGACAATCACAAGGATAGGTGAAACAGATCAGGGCGTGACAAAAACAGTTACATAGTTGAATGGCTGTGACATGAGAACACTGTTGGTGGATCAAAAACATTGTAGTTACTCCACGATACTAACCTAATTGACAGAGTGAAAGAAGGAAGTCTGTACAGAATAAAAAATAATCAAAAACAAGCATCCTGTTTGCAACAGGGCACTAAAGTAATACCGCAAAAAAGGTGGCAAAGTAATGAACTTTTTGTCCTGAATTCAAAGTCGTATGTTTGGGGCAAATCCAATATAACACATTACTGAGTACCGTTCTCCATATTTTCAAGCATGGTGGTGGCTGCATGATGTTATGGGTGCGATTGTAATCGTTAAAGACTGGGAAGTTTTTCAGTTAAAAAAATACATGGAATGGAGCAAAGCACAGACACAATCCTAGTTCAGTCTGCTTTCCACCAGACACTGGGAGATGAATTCACCTTTCATCAGTACAATTACCTAATACACAAAGCCAAATATACACTGGAGTTGCTTACCAAGAATACAATGAATGCTCCTGAGTTACAGTTTTGACTTAAATCTACTTGAAAATCTATGGCAACACTTGAAAAGGGTTGCATACTTTGATTTTGACAGTACGTCGATTAAGATAAACAGAGTACGGTGTTTACATGACTATTGCATAATCTGTCTACTGCCGTAATCTGTTCAATATGGAATTATTAGTGTGCATGTAAATGTACTCAATGTTGTATGTCACGTAGAGTAGACCAGAAGGCTAAACTGAAAAACATAACCTCTATCAAATAAAAAGATGGCGGAGTCGCAAAAGTTCTTCTGTGCAAGGGTGTTTATTTACATAGTGAATCCGAAAGAAAAACAACAGTACTGCCATCCAAAGTATACATTATGGGGACACCTTACAACTTCTTAGGGCTGCAATCCCGTTAACGGGATCGATATGACAATAGCCAGTGAAAGTGCAGGGCGCCAAATGCAAAACAACAGAAATCTAATGATTAAAATTCCTCAAACATACATGTATATTATACCATTTTAAAGGTACTCTTGTTTGTTAACCCCACCACAGTGTCCGATTTCAAATAGGCTTTACAGCGAAAGCACCACAAACAATTATGTTAGGTCACCACCAACTCACAGAAAAACACAGGAATTTTTTCCAGCCAAAGAGAGGAGTCACAATAAGCACAAATAGAGATAAAATTCATCACTAACCTTTGATGATCTTCATCAGATGACACTCATAGGACTTCATGTTACACAATACATGTATGTTTTGTTTGATAAAGTTCATATGAAAAAATCTCATTATACATTGGCTCGTTACGTTCACTAGTTCCAAAAACATCCGGTGATATTGCAGAGAGCCACATCATTTTACAGAAATACTCATTATAAATGTAGATGAAATGTAGATATACCTCTCCTTTAATGCAACCGCTGTGTCAGATTTTTTAAAAACTTTACGGAAAAAGCAAACATTATAAATATTACCTTATCTTTGATGATCTTCATCAGAATGCACTCCCAGGGATCCTAGTTCCACATTAAATGTTTGATTTGTTCGATAATGTCCATTATTTATGTCCAAATGGCTACTTTTGTTAGGGTGTTTAGTACACAAATCCAAACGCTCGTGCAGGTCCAGCCGAACGTCGGACGAAAACTTCAAAAAGTTATATTACAGGTCATAGAAACATTTCAAACTTAGTATAGAATCAATCTTTAGGATGTTTTTATCATAAATCTTCAATAACGTTCCAACCGGAGAATTCCATTGTCTCTAGAAAAGCCATGGAATGCAGGTCGCTATCATGTGAAATGTGCATGACCAGGACCTGGCTCTCTGCCAGAACACTCACTCAAAGAGCTCTCATCCGGTCCCACATCACAGTAGAAGCCTCATTCAAGTTTCTAAAGACGGTTGACATCTAGTGGAAGCCTTAGGAAGTGCAACATAACCAATATCCCACTGTGTATTCAATGGGGGTTGGGTTGAAAATCGACCAACCTCAGATTTCTCACTTTCTGTTTGGATTTCTTCTCAGGTTTGTGCCTGCCATATGAGTTCTGTTATACTCACAGACATCATTCAAACAGTTTTAGAAACTTCAGAGTGTTTTCTATCCAATACTACTAATGATATGCATATATTAGCAACTGGGACTGAGGAGCAGGCCATTTACTCTGGGCACCTCTGGGCACCTTTCATCCAAGCTACTCAATACTGCCCCTGCAGCCATAAGAAGTTTGAACAACAATGCTGCACCCATCAACAGCTCAATCCAAAATGGTACCTCCTTGAACTGAAAGAGGCTCCTTTTGTAGGGGAAGCCCCTCCCATCAGAACATACCCAGCACTAATTAATTAAGAAATTACCTTCATCAAGCCTACATTTTCCACTCAGCTAAACATAATGAATTATATACATTGCAACACGTTTCTCATGATACAATATACCAATATAACACATTTACAAAATCCCATCCTTACTGACATGGAGTCTTCCAATATGCCTATTCACATGAACGAGCCATTTGGGACAGGCACCACAAAGCCAGCCCGATTACTGTAGCTCTGGTCCTTATCCCAGCATACCCAGAAGCTACAGAGCTGAAGAGAGAGGAACAGAACCAAACAAACAAAGCGCTCATCCATAACATTGGTAAGTACAATAAACTTTGTTTAAATTAAACATGAATGCTTGTCTATATATTCTTTATACCATAAACTGCTAAGAATAAAGTGAGAAATGTATGTACTAAGATAGGGAAGTTAACTTGTGTGTCGACCCACATTGTTAACATAGCTGATAACGGAGCAGGGAGGCGCGAGGAATGTGTGTGTGTTACACGGAACCCAAACTGGCTGCGCGAGTGCGCCATCGTGCATACATTTATCTTGTCCCCCCACACCAAACGCGATCACGACGCGCAGGTTAAAATATCAAAACAAACTTTTAAACAATTACATTAATTTGGGGACAGGTTGAAAAGCATTAAACATGTATGGCAATTTAGCTAGATTGCACTTGCTAGCTAATTTATCCTGGGATATAAACATTGAGTTGTTATTTTACCTGAAATGCACAAGGTCCTCTACCCTCCGACAATTAATCCACACATAAAACGGTCAACCGAATCGTTTCTAGTCATCTCTCCTTCTTCCAGGCTTTTTCATCTTTGAATTTATATGGTGACTCAGCTTTTTAAACTCAGCTTTTCACAATTCCTGACATTTAATCCTAGTAAAAATTCACTAACTTAGGTCAGTAAGGATCACCACTTTATTTTAAGAATGTGAAATGTCAGAATAATAGAGATATATTTATTTCAGCTTTCATTTGTTTCATCACATTCCCAGTGGGTCAGAAGTTTACATGCACTCAATTAGTATTTGGTAGCATTGCCTTTAAATTGTTTTAGCCTTCCACAAGCTTCCCACAAGAAGTTGGATGAATTTTGGCCCATTCCTCCTGACAGAGCTGGAGTAACTGAGTCAGATTTGTAGACCTCCTTACTCGCACACACTTTTTTAGTTCTGCCCACACATTTTCTATAGGGTTGAGGTCAGGGCTTTGTGATGGCCACTCCAATACCTTGACTTTGTTGTCCTTAAGCCATTTTGCCACAACTTTGGAAGCATGCTTGGGGTCATTGTCCATTTGGAAGACCCATATGCGACCAAGCTTTAACTTCCTGACTGATGTCTTGAGATGTTGCTTCAATATATCCACATACTTTTCCTCCCTCATAATTCAATCTATTTTGTGAAGTGCACCAGTCCGTCCTGCAGCAAAACACCCCAGAACATGATGCTGCCACCACCGTGTTTTACGGTTGGGATGGTGTTCTTCGGCTTGCAAGCCTCCCCTTTTTCCTCCAAACATAACGATGGTCATTATGGCCAAATAGTTCTATATTTGTTTCATCAGACCGGAGGACATTTCTCCAAAAACTACGATCTTTGTCCCAATGTGCAGTTGCAAACCATAGTCTGGCGTAGTCTGGTGTTTTACAGTGGATATAGATACTTTTGTACCTGTTTCCTCCAGCATCTTCACAAGGTCATTTGCTGTTGTTCTGGGATTGATTTGCACTTTTCGCACCAAAGTACGTTCATCTCTAGGAGACAGAAAGCGTCTCCTTCCTGAGCGGTATGACGGCTGCATGGTCCCATGGTGTTTATACTTGCGTACTATTATTTGTACAGATGAACGTGGTACCTTCAGGCATTTGGAAATTGCTCCCAAGGATGAACCAGACTCATGGAGGTCTACAATTTGTTTTCTGTGGTCTTGGCTGATTTCTTTAGATTTTCCCATGATGTCAAGCAACGTTTGAAGGTAGGCCTTGAAATACATCCACAGGTACACCTCCAATTGACTCAAATGATGTCAATTGGTGTCAGGAATTTCCTCTTCTTCTGAAGAGGAGAGGCGAAAAGGATCAGAGGACCAATATGTGGCGTGGTAAGTGTCCATGGTTCTTTTAATACGTAAATGTACACATGAACAACTGACTACAAAAAAACAAGAAACGTGAAAACCCAAAAACAGCCCTATCTGGTGCAAACCCAGAGACAGGAACAATCACCCACAAACACACAGTGAAACCCAGGCTACCTAAGTATGATTCTCAATCAGAGACAACTAATGACACCTGCCTCTGATTGAGAACCATACTAGGCCGAAACATAGAAATCCCCAAATCATAGAAAATCAAACATAGACTGCCCACCCCAACTCACGCCCTGACCATACTAAATAATGACAAAACAAAGGAAATAAAGGTCAGAACGTGACAATTGGTCTATCAGGAGCTTCTAAAGCCAAGACATCATTTTCTGGAATTTTCCAAGCTGTTTAAAGGCACGGTAAACTTAGTGTATGTAAACTTCTGACCCACTGGAATTGTGATTCAATGAATTATAAGTGAAATAATCTGTCTGTAAACAATTCTTGGAAAAATGACTTGTGTCATGCACAAAGTAGATGTCCTAACCGACTTGCCAAATCTATATTTTGTTAACAAGAAATTTGTGGAGTGCTTGAAAAGCGATTTTGAACGATTCCAACATAAGTGTATGTAAACTTCTGACCAATTGTTTTTGGGAAACTGAATTTACTGAATGCAAGCATGCAGGGGAAATACAAAAACATTCTACAGATGAGTGACTGAATCAGTGGATTCAGATTAAATCATTCTTATTGGAGATGGAGTCTTTCTAAAGCGAACTGTGCATGTTTCAAACAGAAAACATTAGTAAGTGTCACACACGAGTGATGACTGCTCACCTCCAAGGCTTGGAAGAGTGCTTTGGGACCTACTTCCCAATCCGTTTGACTGTGATCCTGGCTCAGCTGACATGCCGGTAAGTGAAATCAAACAGCGGATTGAGCTGTCATGTGACCGAATGTATTCACTGGTCACTACGGATGAGTTTTGGTTCCTGACTCAAAGGGTTTACCCTGCTGTCTCCCTTTGAGCATTGTTCCTACGTTCAAAACAGCTGGGAACTCGTAAATCCCTGACTTCCAACTTCAGTGCGTTCAAGACAAATGGGAACTCAAAGAAAAAAAAGAGCTCCGACTGGGAAAGATAGTTTTGAATGATCATCCAACTCTGGAACTCGGTCCTCTTTCTAGAACTCTGGCTTTCCGACCTGAAGATCACTGATATCATGATTTGACACTTTTTCAGAGATCCCAGTTGTTTTGAAAGCACCATAAAACTCATGGTACTCTTTGCCAGCTCATATCTGTGGGAAGCTGTATTCAGTGCTCTCATCTGCATTAAAACCAAATATCAAACCAGGTTGGATCTGACAGCAGACAGCTGTAGACCATGCCACTTGACTTTGACAATCTCCGATGTGACATGCATCAAGCACACCCATCTCATTTGTGGTGGTGAGATAAGATTTGCCATTGATGGTCATAGCCCCACATTAAAATGATGTGTTGGTGCGTTGAGAAGACAATCTGAAATACTGTTAGAATATCTTTCAATTGATTGCCATAGTCCCAAATAAAAAAGTGTACATTGGCTGTTAATTAGGGAACATCATTTTTTTCACATGGTTGGGGTCGCAAGAATTTTCAGATATCAAAATGGGATCATGGGACAAAAAGGTGGGGAACCCTGCTGTAGGCTGTCTCATCATCATCGGTGGTTAGGCCTACCACCGGCATGTAGTCGGCAAACTTAATGATGGTGTTGAAGTCGTGCGCGGCCACGTAGTCGTGGGTGAACAGGGAGTAAAGGAGGGGACCTCTAAAGGGCCCATGTGTTGAGGGTCAGTGTGGCAGATGTGTTATTGCCTACCCTTTCCACCTGGGGGGCGGCCCGTCAGGAAGTCCAGGATCCAGTTGCAGAGGGAGGTGTTCAATCCCAGGGTCCTTAGGTTAGTGATGAGCTTGGAGGGCACTATGTTTCTGAACGCTGAGCTGTTGTCAAAGAACAGTATTCTCACGTAGGTGTTCCTTTTGTCCAGATGGGATAGGGCAGTGTGCAGTGCTATGGCGGTTGCATCGTCTGTGGATCTATTGGGGCGGTAAGCAAATTGAAGTGGGTCTAGGGTGTCAGGTGAGGTAGAGGTGATATGATCCTTAACTAGCCTCTCAAAACACTTCATGATTACAGAAGTGAGTGCTACGGAGCGATAGTAATTTAGTTCAGTTACATTTGCTTTCCTGGGTACAGGAACAATGGTAGACATCTACCTCACCTAAAACGGAATGGATTCTGCCGCACTACAGAGGTGCCTAACCCAGCAAGAGGAGCAAATGGAGGAAATCTGCCATCTTCTCCGCCAGCCTATCCCTACTCCTCCGATGCCCAGTATAGTAACCCATAGGCCTCCTTCATTCATATCCATGTTTGGAAAATATTACGGTTCACCTGGGAAATGTCAGGGATTTCTGATGCAATTTCTGACTCTACTAAGCCTTTTCCTAGCTCGTTTGTGAAAACCAGTTATAGCCTTCAGTCCTAGTTTTGAGTCACCTGCCTGTTTGCCTACCTGTGTATGACCATTTCCTGCCTGTGACCACGATTCCTGCCTTCTGCAGAGGCGAAATAAACATCTGCCGCACTCTGCGCGTGAACCTACATATTTTTCTCCCTGAGTATTCATTACAATCTGTACATCAATCAAAAATAATTACAAACTTTGAAATATGCCAACAATGATATTACTTATGTATTCACTTTGCAGTCAGTGTAATACTTTGTTCTGTAATACTTTAAATCAAAGTGAATAGGCTACATGGGAAATATTTCATTTCAAAACAATAGGTCTTTAAAATGAACACATGGGCTTCCCAAGTGGCGCAGCGGTCTAAGGCACTGCAGCACAGTGCTAGAGGTGGCACTACAGATCTGGGTTTTACCCCAGGCTGTGTCGCATTCGGTCACGACCGGGAGACCCATGAGGCAGCGCACAACATCTTCCGGGTTAGGGTAAGGTTTGGCCGGCTGGGGTGTCCTTGTCCCATCGCGCTCTAGCGACTCTTGTGGTGGCCAGGCCACTCTGACTTCAGTCGCCAGCTGTACGGTTTCCTCCAACACATTGGTGCAGCTAGCTTCTGGGTTAAGCGAGCAGTGTGTCAAGAAGCAGTGCAGCTTGGCAGTCATGTTTCAGAGGATGCATGGCTCTCGACCTTCACCTCTCCCGAGTCCGTGCGGGAGTTGAGGATGCATGGCTCTCGACCTTCACCTCTCCCGAGTCCGTGCGGGAGTTGCAGCGAGACTGTAACTACCAATTGGGTATCACGAAAATGGTCAAAAAAAATATATGAACACATGAATTGATTTGATCATCATAACTGAGATATGAAGATTTGTGTTGACATATTTCAAGGAGTATCATCACCATGGTGAAGTGAAATCTGTCTGGCCTCTGCAGTAGGAGGAGGACTGGAGACCTGGGGAAATGTATACAGCAGTCAACTAAAGCTGGTTAAGCCGTCTGGATGGTAACAACTCAGAGCCTAATTTGGACACAGAGCGGCCCAAGGAGTCTGTCTACTGGCTTCAAAACCACACACAAGCCTGTGTGATCTAGTTAATTAAGATTTAATAAGATTGATTGAGGGAGTATGTGCCACAGCTACAGTATATGGCTTTTGCCTACAGCTTGCCCTCTGGTTGAACAGGATATGAGGATTCAAAATTGAGCTCCAGCTCAGTAGCTGGTTTTGGCAGTGAGTGTGGTCTGGTGTGTGGGGCTGGAGTCTAGACCGAGGTTAGACTGTAACCACCATCCTACCACTCCACACGGACCCTAACTGACCCCAGGACAGGGCTAACAGGCAGCCAACAGCAGCAGCCAGCAGCTACTCTCTCCATCGCATTTCCTTTCTCTCTGAGTGCTGAGGTGAGAAAGGAACATGTGAGCAGCCAGTGCAGGAAGTTAGGAATCAGGATTGGGGAAGTTCTTTACTACTTTCACTCTCAGGTCATTTCTCTGTACCTTGATAATATTTGCACAACACGTTGTAGGTTAGACTCTTGATGGCCAATAAGGAAATTCATGATAGGATTGGTGCATAAGCTAGCAGTAAAGAACCCAGAATATGGCGGAAACGTACACTCTGCCTGTCTTTGAACTCCGGCCCTATTTGATTTGGAGAGAAGGAGAGTATTTTCTAATTATTTGCTCTGTATTCTGTGCCAGTCAATCCATTTCCCTGATCCTTTATTATCCCTCACAAAGCCAAAATACCACAAAGAAAATGGGACGGGAGGAGTTCAAACAACCACTCAAGTTTTATGCTGATCTCTGTGTGCTATTCTACTGTAAGAGCATGGTTAATGAATTTAATACGCAGGTTTTGGCATTTTTTCTTTTGACTGATTAAAAAGTATAATATGTTTCTGGCTTGTGCTGCCTGCCATGCCTTTACAGTGGGAGTTGATGTTATTTGTCAATGAGCCTCTCGTGATGAATTTGCCTTTCTATATCTGTGCTAGCAACACTGTATTTAACAGTATTTACTACCTTGTTGTTGTGCAGTAATAGCACCTGTAGTGAATTATGACGCTTTCGGTGTGACTTGAAGACTTGAATCCCGTTTGTCACTCAGAGGTCTTTGATGTGTGTGTTGATAGATAATATCTCTCAATCTCAGTAGGAGTGAAGAGGAAATATTTACCTCTGTCAGCAGATAATCGTCTGTCCCTGATTGATAGATTGATTTTTTATTATTATTTTTTTTTTAGGGGGTGGATCAGCTTTAATATTGTGGATAGATTGTAGCTTCCGTCAATGTAAATGTCTGCATAATTTCCAATTCCGCACATATTTTGGGGTAAATATATATACACACATACATACATACATACATACGTTCGTACGTACATACATACATACATACATACATACATACATACATACATACATACATACATACATACATACATACATACATACATACATACATACATACATACCCCCTTCAGCTCTATATACAGTGCCTTGCGAAAGTATTCGGCCCCCTTGAACTTTGCGACCTTTTGCCACATTTCAGGCTTCAAACATAAAGATATAAAACTGTATTTTTTTGTGAAGAATCAACAACAAGTGGGACACAATCATGAAGTGGAACGACATTTATTGGATATTTCAAACTTTTTTAACAAATCAAAAACTGAAAAATTGGGCGTGCAAAATTATTCAGCCCCTTTACTTTCAGTGCAGCAAACTCTCTCCAGAAGTTCAGTGAGGATCTCTGAATGATCCAATGTTGACCTAAATGACTAATGATGATAAATACAATCCACCTGTGTGTAATCAAGTCTCCGTATAAATGCACCTGCACTGTGATAGTCTCAGAGGTCCGTTAAAAGCGCAGAGAGCATCATGAAGAACAAGGAACACACCAGGCAGGTCCAAGATACTGTTGTGAAGAAATTTAAAGCCGGATTTGGATACAAAAATATTTCCCAAGCTTTAAACATCCCAAGGTGCACTGTGCATGCGATAATATTGAAATGGAAGGAGTATCAGACCACTGCAAATCTACCAAGACCTGGCCGTCCCTCTAAACTTTCAGCTCATACAAGGAGAAGACTGATCAAAGATGCAGCCAAGAGGCCCATGATCACTCTGGATGAACTGCAGAGATCTACAGCTGAGGTGGGAGACTCTGTCCATAGGACAACAATCAGTCGTATATTGCACAAATCTGGCCTTTATGGAAGAGTGGCAAGAAGAAAGCCATTTCTTAAAGATATCCATAAAAAGTGTTGTTTAAAGTTTGCCACAAGCCACCTGGGAGACACACCAAACATGTGGAAGAAGGTGCTCTGGTCAGATGAAACCAAAATTGAACTTTTTGGCAACAATGCAAAACGTTATGTTTGGCGTAAAAGCAACACAGCTCATCACCCTGAACACACCATCCCCACTGTCAAACATGGTGGTGGCAGCATCATGGTTTGGGCCTGCTTTTCTTCAGCAGGGACAGGGAAGATGGTTAAAATTGATGGGAAGATGGATGGAGCCAAATACAGGACCATTCTGGAAGAAAACCTGATGGAGTCTGCAAAAGACCTGAGACTGGGACGGAGATTTGTCTTCCAACAAGACAATGATCCAAAACATAAAGCAAAATCTACAATGGAATGGTTCAAAAATAAACATATCCAGGTGTTAGAATGGCCAAGTCAAAGTCCAGACCTGAATCCAATCGAGAATCTGTGGAAAGAACTGAAAACTGCTGTTCACAAATGCTCTCCATCCAACCTCACTGAGCTCGAGCTGTTTTGCAAGGAGGAATGGGAAAAAATGTCAGTCTCTCGATGTGCAAAACTGATAGAGACATACAGCTGTAATCGCAGCAAAAGGTGGCGCTACAAAGTATTAACTTAAGGGGGCTGAATAATTTTGCACGCCCAATTTTTCCGTTTTTGATTTGTTAAAAAAGTTTGAAATATCCAATAAATGTCGTTCCACTTCATGATTGTGTCCCACTTGTTGTTGATTCTTCACAAAAAAATACAGTTTTATATCTTTATGTTTGATGCCTGAAATGTGGCAAAAGGTCGCAAAGTTCAAGGGGGCCGAATACTTTCGCAAGGCACTGTATATATATATATATGTATGTATGTATGTATGTATGTATGTATGTATGTATGTATGTATGTATGTATGTGTGTAAACAGTTGTTGGAAAAATGACTTGTGTCATGCAAAAAGTAGATGTCCTAACTGACTTTCCAAAACTATAGTTTGTTAACAAGAAATTTGTGGAGTGGTTGAAAAACAAGTTTTAATGACTCCAACCTAAGTGTATGTAAACTTCCGACTTCAACTGTATATATGTATATATATATATATATATACATACATACACATACCCACATATATATATATAAACATGCATACATACATACAAATACACATACATATATACATATAAACTCAGCAAAAAAAGAAACGTTACTTTTTCAGGACCCTGTCTTTCAAAGAGATTTCGTAAAAATCCAATAACTTCACAGATCTTCATTGTAAAGGGTTTAAACACTGTTTCCCATGCTTGTTCAATGAACTATAAACAATTAATGAACATGCACCTGTGGAACAGTTGTTAAGACACTAACAGCTTACAGACGGTAGGCAATTAAGGTCACAGTAATGAAAACTTAGGACACTAAAGAGGCCTTTCTACTGACTCTGACAAACACCAAAAGAAAGATGCCCAGGGTCCCTGCTTATCTGCGTGAACGTGCCTTGGGCATGCTGCAAGGAGGCATGAGGACTGCAGATGTGGCCTAGGCAATAAATATGTATATTTTACAATAGTTATATTTTGTTTGTTTTTAGGCCTTCCTCTATTTCTGATGTCCATCCAGTTTGATTTCTAATTGCCATATATTTGTAACTGTGCTATTTCACAAAAGTTCTGAAACTATATACATTTTACAGACCCCGTATGTTTTACATTTGTTATCTTGTTGTTATTAGTCCCACCCTTCAGCTCCATTCAACCCCTCCCATCTATCTATTAACACCATCCAGATTGGATTTATTTTTGTTGGAAAGTTTCTTTCCAACAATTTTGCAATTTATATGGCACAGCTGTCAATTAAATTCCTTAAATTAAACTGGTATATATTTTTATTTATCACAATTTTCTGTAACCAAGTTTGGTCTTAATGCAGGGCTGACAGACAAGTTCCTTACCTTAATGTTTAGTCTTATTATGGCAAGTCAGCAATTCACTAAAGGGACATGTTTTATCCTGAAACTGTAAGACTGGCCAATTCAGCCAATCATCCAATGGAAACCTTTGCTCAATGTCTCCATTTTGAGTGAATGGCAATATTTCAATTTTTTTTATGTGAGAGCAAAACATGATTGTTTCTTTGAAAATGTGTGATGTTTCCACTCTGAGCCCCTGGGGAGCTCCCTGTCCCTCTGCCTCGCTTCACTGTGTAATTTACATTTCATATGAAAATGTTTGTGGACGGTGGAATGGGATGTGGCGTTGATTATCTCCAATGTTGGTCCCCCCTAGCCTCGCAAAGCCGCCTGATCCCGCAAGCCTACATTAAACACTGCACGGATATCAGATTTTAATGTATGCTCGCGGGATCAGGCAGCTTTCCGAGCCTAGGTCCCCCCTCAACAGCAGAGATTTCATGTTTTGACCTTTAACAGAGAACCATGAATCTGTGTTATATAAATGCTGTACCTTCTGTAACATTCTGTACATTCTTTACAGTGCAACTTGAGGCCATGCAGTGTCATGTTGAATGAACAGCCTTTTATTTCTATTGTGAATATCTGGCATCAACTTCTACTGTGTACATTTCTGACTGTGCAATATATCTTAACTTGCTAAAACATGATCTGTTAACATATGTACTCTGTACTGTTAGGCCTTCTAAATACATGTATTCACTTTGTATGATGGAAGTGATGGCTGCTATGGAAGGTGCTGTTAGAATGTGTTAACTAACCAGTGTCTGTGTGCTGTCCCCCAGTGTGTTTCTCTGAGTGAAAGGGTTATGGTTCCTAAGAGATTAAATTGCTTCCTTATAGCCCCAAAAATGGCGGAGCATGCTGAGTTTAATTGCTCCAAATTGTAAATTGGTGGGAAATCAAAATACAAGTAAGTGTTTTCCAGCTATTGTACAACCAAATATGTACCGTATGTGGGTGGTGTTTCAGCCATCTACAGTTCAAAGAAGGACCACAGATGTTTACTTTCACATTGTGCTCAATTGTTGAAATCGGGGACTTTGTGTCTGATGTAGCGCTGCAGTACACCACTAAAAGAGAGACAGCAGAGAACTGCCGAATCGAGGGATTTTTGAAGGACACATTCAGATCTCTCAGCACTCAGAGCCCATAAACATGATGAAGATTTACTACCGATGCAGCTGATAGATATATTTAAAGCCATTACTCTTCCAATGCCAACTCATTGAAATCTCCTCCTTAGGGGACAGTTGGTTAGGTTGATCGTTGTAAGATGTGTCCTTTGATTTATATGTCCCTCACTGTGATAATGGATAATAGTCTGAGCTAGAGAGAGCTATCTTTTCCTCCTCTATTCCTCTGCATTTCAATCAGGATATCCTGTTATGTAATATTATTTACACAAAGGGAAATAATGTGATATTTTGGTGGTGGGAGAGTATGGGAGTTCCTAAACAAATAGTAGTAGCGCGTGGCCTTGAAGGAGGGCTGGTACTGTTTACCATCTACAGGCAGGGAAAGTGAATGTTCAGCTCAACATGCAAGACAAACTAATTTCCGCATTACATTGGTGACAGCGACAAACTTCTCAGCAAAACCTTTTTCTTTTATTGAAACTGTCAGGGGTTCACCTAGGGGTCATGATAGGGGCTGTACCAAATGTTTGATGTATTATAATAATTGATTATGCTGATGTTGTATTAATAGATTACATTTATAGGGTCATAGACTACAGATTAACAATATATATATTCATTATAGAGGTTTAATATTGTTCCACAGTTGTTTTCTAGTCTCTCTGCCTCATAAAGAAACGGTTAGAAAATTTGTGACTGAGACAGAACTCTGCAGGGGAGTGTAAGAGATAAGAGACTAGTCAGACATTCCACAATAAATCAACTTGGGGAGTGGACATTTACTGCTTAGCCCTTAGAAAACACTGGAACTATTGTATCTCTCTTTCAAGTTTGTATAGCTGTGTATGCATGGTCTTGGTCTGATGCGTAGAAGGTAATGACATATGCAGTGACATCACTAAGGCTGGACTTCGGGAATAACTTGGGACCTTTTCTATTTTGCAGAACTTACACAGAAACATGCTGTTGTCAACTTCTGTCTGCAATTGCATTAATAAAGGTTTTTGATTGAATAAATTAAAGATATTGTCTAAATGCTAATTTCACCAATGAGCCAATGATTGACACGGAACAACGAACGAACCCCAACAAAACACAAAGTAGAACCCGTAGTTAGGCGTGTGCTTATAATTCAGAAAAACTATACCTCTATTGCTATTCATTTGAACATTTGAGTCACTGCCTGTCTATTCAGTTGACAGGTACTTTTGTGTTTAATATAATACCAGGCAAATCAACTCCATCATGTTGGGTTGTTGTTGCTCTCTATTTACTGTACACACAGTGGTGTGTCAGAACATGCCAGCACAGGCATCTAGGGTAGGTCATGCTAATGGTTTTTTATGGGTGCCATAGGCTGGTGGATCGGAACCAGACTGTGACTCATACACACCCAACATTGTGACACCTGCGCCTTCCATGCTGTCATAGGCCCTGTCAGTCTGTCACCACACCCCAGTTTGTGCAAAGCTCCCATTGTGACGCAGGTAGAACATATTTAGCCATGTCTGTCCACATGTCCCATTAGTCAAAGACAGAGAGGCCTTCTCCCTGGTTTTAACTTGACAAGTACTGCATGTTCTTCATGAGTCCACCAGAGCTGTCTGGATTTTCATTGATTTACAGTATTTATTGATTTCCTGAGTCTCCAGAAACCAAAGTCTCCAGAAACCAAAAATGTTCTCCACATGTGTCAAAGTCCATTGACAGCATGTGGCACCATTTAATCTAACACATAAAACAACAAGCAGGAAGCATTAAAACCCTCAGAGGTTGGGTTTGTTGCTCTGCAAGGGACCCACTTCTCAATTCACTCTGTGTGCTCTCCACCCAGTGCTCGGGGGGGGGGAAGACAACCCCTATTCAGTGTAGGACACACGGACACATACAGATGCACGGGGACACAGATGTACGGGGACACAGATGCACTGGGACACAGATGTACGGGGACACAGATGCACACACACACACACACACATACATTACCTGTGCAGGGGAATAGGCGTGCCAACTCCCCATATTAATTAATTTGCCATAATAAACACAAAAATAGACTTGTGCACAAACACACACACACACCCATAGGTTGTCTCAAAGCTCTGTGTGTTTCATTAGGGTAAACAGAAGTGGTGTGTGTGTGTATGTTGTGTGTGTGTGAGCGCGCTGAGCCCTGAGGGTAGTGAACAGCCTTTACTTACTGACTGACACCCAATAGCTTGGTGGCCCTTAGTGTGACACCCACCATGGTAAACAGTCATAAAGATGCCAGGCTTCAGTTACACAAACACAAATAGCTGACTATTCATAGCACTAATGAGAGCTGCCAGGGAGCCCAGGGACAGCAGCAGGGCCTGAAATACACTGTCGCAACTCCCAGAGTTATGACACGGTCCAGCCTGCCCGTCCCGGGACATTAAATCACCGTCGGCCTGGGGAGTCCATATAGCTCCCCTCTCTTCTCCTCACCCCTCCTTCCCTCTCCTCACCTTGTTCTTCTCTCCTCTAACTCTCCTCTTTACTCCTTTCCCTCCCCTCTATCCTCTCCTCTACTCACCCTTCCTCTTCACTATTGATGATAATGATGGTGGTGATTTACAGTAGAAAGCTACACGCTATCCCAATTCAAATGTGACTTTACAGTTTCACCAGCACATTGTGCAAGAAAATGGGGGTGAGACAAACAGGTCTGTGCACATTATATTCACCTTCTGTAAACTTGGGAGGTAAGGGATGAAGATGATTGGATTGGGGATGCGTCAACCACGTCCCTCTTCGCCATTACCCCCCACAAACCACAATTAAGGGAAGTGTAATTTTAGATGTATGCATTCTGATTGATTGGTCTGTTTCTTTGTCGTTTTGGCATGGTTGTAATTTAAAACTTTAACTTTCAAATTCCTTGCAGATGGCCCGGCCTTTGAAGGCCCACTGTAATTAACCTCTGGAAGAGAATAACAAACCCATGTTCGGGGACACGACGCCCTGGCCGCCAGTCTTTGATGTGGTCCCTGTGTTTGCTCTGTCCTGTCTTGGCTTGGGGCTGAACACCTTGTGACACGTCCTGAGCTGCCGCGGGCCACGCCCCGCCCTCTGGGGCTGCTCAGACCTGTTCTACCTAGCTCACCTCTGTCTGTCAAGGCCAAGACCAGGGCGAAGACCGCCCACCTCTCCACACCTCTTCACACACAGAGGGATCATGGGGGATCAGCGTCAGTCAGGTGTTCTCTGGGCTCTCTCTGTGTGCCTGAGTGAATGACAACTTTGAATTGTCTGTATAGAACCGTCTAATGCTTCCTTTGATTGATTGGACTTTAGAAGTTACTTTTCAAGTATGTTTTTGTAAGGAGATGCTTGAGTATGGTTATCAACTGGAATTTCAGGCCAGAAGATTAAAGGCCTCAGTCCTGCACAGGGACAAAAACCTTCTCTGTGGTCGTTCTTTTTAGATATCAGCTGATGTGCAGGTATTTCAGGTTCCCAGGTGGGATAATTAATCAGGGTTCAGTGCAAGTGAGCTCTGCTAATTAGTGACAGAGAGCAGCCGTGTTTGATCCCAACAGGAAGTGTGGGCCTGAGGCTCTCTTGGCTCCATTCTGAAACACTGTGGTGGCTTTTAAATAGCTGGAGCTTGGTGGGAGCTCCATAATTGCCATGTTAAACAGAGGGCTGTTTCTCCCCCCATTAGAGCTGCACTACACATAGAGTGCCTTTGGGAAGTATTCATAGCCCTTGACTTTTTCCACATTTAGTTAGGTTACAGCCTTTTCTAAAATGGATTAAATAGTTTTTTTCCCCTCATCAATCTACACACAATAGCCCATAATGACAAAGCAAAAACAGTTTTTTTTTTTTGCTAATTTAAAACTGAAATATCACATTTGCATAAGTATTCTGACCCTTTACTCAGTACTTTGTTGATGTAGCTTTGGCAGCGATTAAATCCTGGAGTCTTCTTGGGTATGACGCTACAAGCTTGGCACACCTGTATTTGGGGTGTTTCTCACATTCTTTTTGGAAGATCCTCTCAAGCTCTGTCTGGTTGGCTGGGGACAGCTACTTTCAGGTCTCTCAAGAGATGTTCAATTTGGTTCAAGTCCTGGCTCTTGCTGAGCCACTGAAGGACATTCAGAGACTTGTCCCGAAACCTCTCCTGTGTTGTCTTGGCTGTGTGTTTAGGGTCGTTGTCCTGTTGGAAGGGGAACCTTCGCCCCAGTCTGAGGTCCTGAGCACTTTGGAGTAGGTTTTTTATCAAGGATCTCTCTGTACTTTGCTCCATTCATCTTTGCCTCAATCCTGACTAGTCTCCCAGTCCCTGCCCCTGAAAAACATCCCCACAGCATGATGCTTCCACCACCATGCTTCACCATAGGGATGGTGCCAGGTTTCCTCCAGAGGCTTGGTATTCAGACAAAAGAGTTCAATATTGGTTTCATCAGACCAGAGAATCTTGTTTCTCGTGGTCAGAGAGTCTTTAGGTGCATGTTGGCAAACTCCAAGCGGGCTGTCATGTACCTTTTACAGAGGAGTGGCTTCCGTCTGGCCACTCTACCATAAAGGCCTAATTGGTGGAGCGCTGCAGAGATGGTTGTCCTTCTGGAAGGTTCTCTCAGTTCCACAGAGGAACTCTAGAGCTCTGTCAGAGTGACCATCGGGTTCTTGGTCACCTCCCTGACCAAGGCCCTTCTCCTTCGATTGCTCGGTTTGGCCGGGAGGCCAGCTATAGGAAGAGTCTAGGTGGTTCCTAACTTCTTGTATTTAAGATTGTTGGAGGCCACTGTGTTCTTGGGGACCTTCAATGCTGCAGACATTTGGGGTACCCTTCCCCAGATCTGTGCCTTGACACAATCCTGTCTCAGAGCTCTACAGACAATTCCTTTGACCTCATGGCTTGGATTTTGCTCTGACATGCACTGTCAACTTTGGGACATTATATAGACAGGTGTGCCTTTCCAAATCATGTTCAATCAATTTAATTCACCACAGGTGGACTCCAATCAACTTGTAGAAACATCTCAAGGATGATCAATGGAAACAGGATGCACATGAGCTCAATTTTGAGTCTCATAGCAAAGTGTCTGAATACTTATGCTAATAAGGTATTCCAGTTTTTATATAGAAAATCACATTGTAGGATATTTCATGAATTTATTTGCAAATTATGGTTGAAAATAAGTATTTGGTCACCTACAAACAAGCAAGATTTCTGGCTCTCACAGACCTGTAACTTCTTCTTTAAGAGGCTCCTCTGTCCTCCACTTGTTACCTGTATTAATGGCACCTGTTTGAACTTGTTATCAGTATAAAAGACACCTGTCCACAACCTCAAACAGTCACACTCCAAACTCCACTATGGCCAAGACCAAAGAGCTGTCAAAGGACACCATAAACAAAATTGTAGACCTGCACCAGGCTGGGAAGACTGAATCTGCAATAGGTAAGCAGCTTGGTTTGAAGAAATCAACTGTGGGAGCAATTATTAGGACATGGAAGACATACAAGACCACTGATAATCTCCCCCAATCTGGGGCTCCAAGCAAGATCTCACCCCGTGGGGTCAAAATGATCACAAGAACGGTGAGCAAAAATCCCAGAACCACACGGGGGGACCTAGTGAATGACCTGCAGAGAGCTGGGACCAAAGTAATAAAGCCTACCATCAGTAACACACTACGCCACCAGGGACTCAAATCCTGCAGTGCCAGACGTGTCCCCCTACTTAAGCCAGTACATGTCCAGGCCCGTCTGAAGTTTGCTAGAGAGCATTTGGATGATCCAGAAGAAGATTGGGAGAATGTCATATGGTCAGATGAAACCAAAATAGAACTTTTTGGTAAAAACTCAACTCGTCGTGTTTGGAGGACAAAGAATGCTGAGTTGCATCCAAAGAACACCATACCTACTGTGAAGCATGGGGGTGGAAACATCATGCTTTGGGGCTGTTTTTCTGCAAAGGGACCAGGACGACTGATCCGTGTAAAGGAAAGAATGAATGGGGCCATGTATCGTGAGATTTTGAGTGAAAACCTCCTTCCATCAGCAAGGGCAATGATCCCAAACACACCACCCGGGCAACTCTTTGGAATCTTTGGAGGGAGTTGAAAGTCCGTGTTGCCCAGCAACAGCCCCAAAACATCACTGCTCTAGCAGAGATCTGCATGGAGGAATGGGCCAAAATAACAGCAACAGTGTGTGAAAACCTTGTGAAGACTTATAGAAAACATTTGACCTCTGTCATTGCCAACAAAGGGTATATAACAAAGTATTGAGAAACTTTTGTTATTGACCAAATACTTATTTTCCACCATAATTTGCAAATAAATTCATAAAAAATCCTACAATGTGATTTTCTGGATTTTTTTTCTTATTTTGTCTGTTATAGTTGAAGTGTACCTATGATGAGAACTTGCACAATTGGTGGCTGACTAAATACTTTTTTGCCCCACTGTATACATATGCAAACATTTCAAAAACTTTTTTGCTTTGTCATTATGGGTTATTGTGTGTAGATTGATGAGAGATTTACTTTATTTCCACTTTAGAATAATACTGTAACGTAACAAAATGTGGAAAAAGTGAGGTGGTCTGAATTCTTTCTGAATGCGCTGTAGCAGCTACACTCTGCTCTTCTGTGTGCTGTAGTGTAGTCTGAATGGGCCTGGGCTCCTACCACAAAGCAGGCTGTGCTGTATGATTCGTATCACTCAGATTACTGTGAGCTAGGCTGCAGATTTGACTGATACTGGTGTGGTAGGGGACTGGGCAATTCAGTTTTTTTTTAGGATTCCCAGAAATTCAATTAATGAGAAGAGTTAATGGTAATCAGACCATTGATATCTTGCTTTGATATCTGGCTTTGTGGCTTGTTGCACAATGCTGTGTGTTGGTTAACATGCATATTAGGCTACCCTGAGCTGCTCTTTTCATGCTGTGACAGAAATCAAGCCTTTAGAGTACCCTTTAAGTTGTCTCCCAGAACATGAAATGTATCATTTTGATTTCTGTTTCAAAGGTTAGCGCTCGGCTTGCGGAGCTATTGAAAAATGTCAGAGCTGCTTAATTGCAGTACATGTTAGTATTTAATGAGGATATTAAATAGACCTTAACTGTACATGTCGAAGACATTTTATTCAACTTGGAGACATTATACTACATACTGTACAGTGATACTGCTATCTGTACCTTTATTAAAGTCTCAAAGAGATTGGTGTTTTGTGAGGGGATCTCTGTGCACCCACCACCCCTGTAGTTATTGTTACAGTACTCTCCCCTCCCTTCCAGACAGCTCGAATCCTCCTCACCCACAGTCCTAGGGGGTTTCCTTCAATAATGTCTCCATAGGCATTTTTACAGAGCCGGAGAACAATGTTGGCTGTGTTTGTTTTTTTCATTAGCTTTTGTGGCATTTCAGAGAGGCAGATTCCTGTAACTGTTTAACAATGGCCATCAATATGTTGCTGTGACAAATGCACTTGGGTCTCGTTCATTTCCAAGGAAAATGTAAATAATATAAACTATTGTCATGCAAATGTCCACCTCCAACGCATTCAAATATGTGGTTGAAAACAAGATTTAAGTACGTCCACATGCCTTTAAACTTGAAATGACTGCATGTTGTGTCAGTGCAATGGTAAATGTTTTACTCCGACCTGAGAGAAATACTGCCTGTTGTTGAACTGCTACACTAAATGACCAAAGGTATATGGACACCAGCTCGTCGAACATCTCCTTCCAAAATCATGTTGAGCAGTTAGGCCTGGCTCCAATTCATCCCAAAGGTGTTTGATGGGGTTGAGTTCAGGGCTCTGTGCAGGCCAGTCAAAATCTTCCACACCGATCTTGAAAAAACCTTTCTGTATGGAACTCACTTTGTGCACGGGGTCATTGTCATGCCTACCCCAAACTGTTGCCACCAAGTTGAAAGCACAGAATTGTCTAAAATGTCATTGTATTCTGTAGCATTAAGATTTCCCTTCACTGGAACTAAGGGGCCTATCCTGAACTATGAAGAACAGCCCCAGACCATTATTCCTGCTCCCCACCAAACTTTACAGTTGGCACTATGCATTGGGGCATGTAGCGTTCTCCTGGCTTCCGCCTAACTCAGATTTGTCCGTCAGACTGCCAGATGGTGAAGCGTGATTCATCACTCCAGAGAATGCGTTTCCACTGCTCCAGAATCCAATGGCGGCGAGCTTTACACCACTACAGCTGACGCTTGGCATTGCGCATGGTGATCTTAGGCTTGTGTGCGGCTGCTCAGCCATGGCAACCCATTTCATGAAGCTTCCGATGCACAGTTATTGTGCTGATGTTGCTTCCAGGGGCAATTTGGAACTCGGTAGTGTTGTTGTTGCAACCGAGGACAGAAGATTTATACACGCTACGCGCTTCAGCACTTGGCGGTCCCGTTCTGTGAGCTTGGGTGGCCTACCACTTCACAGCTGAGCCGTTGTTGCTCCTAAACGTTTCCACTTCACAGTAACAGCAGTTACAGTTGTCCCGGGGCAGCTCTAGCAGGGCAGAAATTTGACGAACTGGCTTGTTGGAAAGGTGGGATCTTATTATGGTGCCACATTGAAAGTCACTGAGCTCTTCAGTAAGGCCCTTCTACTGCCAATGTTTGTCTATGGAGAGTGAATGGGTGTGCTCGATTTTACACATCTGTCAACAGGTGTGGCTGAAATAGCCGAATCTACTAGTCTACACATACTTTTGTATTTCTAGTGTATCTGCTAATGTTTTGCTGCTCTAATGAGCCTTAAAGTGTTTCCACTGTGCCTGAAGTAGCTGCGTTAGTAGGAGAGCTGGTAAGGAGTTGTGCCGTAACTGTGGACAGATCTCTGCTCAGTCCTATCTACTCTGTATAGCTGACATTCTGGCACAATGGGCCATTTCAACACCTCCACACAACCCACATGGGCAGCAGACAGAGCGATCCTCCTCCCCTCCCTCTCTCCTTCTCCCCTTGCCTCTCTCTTGCTCTCGGGCACTCTCTTTCTTCCCCTCCCCTGTAGACCTAGTCACACAAACCTTGCTGCCTCACAAACAGTAATACCTTGTGTTTTTTCCCCCAATACGTTCATGCACATTGCCAAGGGATACCGGTCTCCAATATGGTGCATATTGAAATTACCGGTATGTCTCTGAACAATGGTTAGGACACAAAGGGGGTATTCAGTACTTTTTGTTTGTTTCATGTACATGTTATTGTACAGAATGCAAAAACATTATAGTCTAAGTGAGAGACAGCCCATAGACAGTTAGCTGTCTCGAACAAATCTCTACAGATGCATGTGTCCTCCACAGAGGGAGTAAGCAGGAATGTCTGAAGAGAGGGATGGACAGTGAGATAAGCGAGGGAAACAGAAAGAGAGGAATGAAAGAAGACCTCCAGGATTGAGAGGATGAGAGATAGCGAGAGGGAAAGAGAGGAATGAAAGAAGACCTCCAGGATCGAGTGGATGAGAGATAGCGAGAGGGAAAGAGAGGAATGAAAGAAGACCTCCAGGATCGAGAGGATGAGAAATAGCGAGAGGGAAAGAGAGGAATGAAAGAAGACCTCCAGGATCGAGAGGATGAGAGATAGCGAGAGGGAAAGAGAGGAATGAAAGAAGACCACCAGGATCGAGAGGATGAGAGATAGCGAGAGGGAAAGAGAGGAATGAAAGAAGACCTCCAGGATCGAGAGGATGAGAGATAGCGAGAGGGAAAGAGAGGAATGAAAGAAGACCTCCAGGATCGAGAGGATGAGAGATAGCGAGAGGGAAAGAGAGGAATGAAAGAAGACCTCCAGGATCGAGAGGATGAGAGATAGCGAGAGGGAAAGAGAGGAATGAAAGAAGACACCCAGGTTCGAGAGGATGAGAGATAGCGAGAGGGAAAGAGAGGAATGAAAGAAGACCTCCAGGATCGAGAGGATGAGAGATAGCGAGAGGGAAAGAGAGGAATGAAAGAAGACCATCCAGGATCGAGAGGATGAGAGATAGCACGAGGGAAAGAGAGGAATGAAAGAAGACCTCCAGGTTCGAGAGGATGAGAGATAGCGAGAGGGAAAGAGAGGAATGAAAGAAGCCCCCCAGGTTCGAGAGGATGAGAGATAGCGAGAGGGAAAGAGAGGAATGAAAGAAGACCTCCAGGATCGAGAGGATGAGAGATAGCGAGAGGGAAAGAGAGGAATGAAAGAAGACCTCCAGGATCGAAGGGTTAGAGATAGCGAGAGGGAAAGAGAGGAATGAAAGAAGACCTCCAGGATCGAGAGGATGAGAGAGAGCGCGAGGGAAAGAGAGGAATGAAAGAAGACCTCCAGGATCGAGTGGATGAGAGATAGCGAGAGGGAAAGAGAGGAATGAAAGAAGACCTCCAGGATCGAGAGGATGAGAGATAGCGAGAGGGAAAGAGAGGAATGAAAGAAGACCATCCAGGATCGAGAGGATGAGAGATAGCACGAGGGAAAGAGAGGAATGAAAGAAGACCTCCAGGTTCGAGAGGATGAGAGATAGCGAGAGGGAAAGAGAGGAATGAAAGAAGACCCCCAGGTTCGAGAGGATGAGAGATAGCGAGAGGGAAAGAGAGGAATGAAAGAAGACCTCCAGGATCGAAGGGTTAGAGATAGCGAGAGGGAAAGAGAGGAATGAAAGAAGACCTCCAGGATCGAGAGGATGAGAGAGAGCGCGAGGGAAAGAGAGGAATGAAAGAAGACCTCCAGGATCGAGTGGATGAGAGATAGTGAGAGGGAAAGAGAGGAATGAAAGAAGACCTCCAGGATCGAGAGGATGAGATAGCGAGAGGGAAAGAGAGGAATGAAAGAAGACCTCCAGGATCGAGAGGATGAGAGATAGCGAGAGGGAAAGAGAGGAATGAAAGAAGACCTCCAGGATCGAGAGGATGAGAGATAGCGAGAGGGAAAGAGAGGAATGAAAGAAGACCTCCAGGATCGAGAGGATGAGAGATAGCGAGAGGGAAAGAGAGGAATGAAAGAAGACCTCCAGGATCGAGAGGATGAGAGATAGCGAGAGGGAAAGAGAGGAATGAAAGAAGACCTCCAGGATCGAGAGGATGAGAGCGCGAGGGAAAGAGAGGAATGAAAGAAGACCTCCAGGATCGAGAGGATGAGAGCGCAAGGGAAAGAGAGGAATGAAAGAAGACCTCCAGGATCGAGAGGATGAGAGATAGCGAGAGGGAAAGAGAGGAATGAAAGAAGACCTCCAGGATCGAGTGGATGAGAGATAGCGAGAGGGAAAGAGAGGAATGAAAGAAGACCCCCAGGTTCGAGAGGATGAGAGATAGCGAGAGGGAAAGAGAGGAATGAAAGAAGACCTCCAGGATCGAGAGGATGAGAGATAGCGAGAGGGAAAGAGAGGAATGAAAGAAGACCTCCAGGATCGAGAGGATGAGAGAGAGCGCGAGGGAAAGAGAGGAATGAAAGAAGACCTCCAGGATCGAGTGGATGAGAGATAGCGAGAGGGAAAGAGAGGAATGAAAGAAGACCTCCAGGATCGAGAGGATGAGAGATAGCGAGAGGGAAAGAGAGGAATGAAAGAAGACCATCCAGGATCGAGAGGATGAGAGATAGCACGAGGGAAAGAGAGGAATGAAAGAAGACCTCCAGGTTCGAGAGGATGAGAGATAGCGAGAGGGAAAGAGAAGAATGAAAGAAGACCCCCAGGTTCGAGAGGATGAGAGATAGCGAGAGGGAAAGAGAGGAATGAAAGAAGACCTCCAGGATCGAGAGGATGAGAGATAGCGAGAGGGAAAGAGAGGAATGAAAGAAGACCTCCAGGATCGAAGGGTTAGAGATAGCGAGAGGGAAAGAGAGGAATGAAAGAAGACATCCAGGATCGAGAGGATGAGAGAGAGCGAGAGGGAAAGAGAGGAATGAAAGAAGACCTCCAGGATCGAGAGGATGAGAGATAGCGAGAGGGAAAGAGAGGAATGAAAGAAGACCTCCAGGATCGAGAGGATGAGAGATAGCGAGAGGGAAAGAGAGGAATGAAAGAAGACCTCCATGATCGAGAGGATGAGAGATAGCGAGAGGGAAAGAGAGGAATGAAAGAAGACCTCCAGGATCGAGAGGATGAGAGCGCGAGGGAAAGAGAGGAATGAAAGAAGACCTCCAGGATCGAGAGGATGAGAGCGCAAGGGAAAGAGAGGAATGAAAGAAGACCTCCAGGATCGAGAGGATGAGAGATAGCGAGAGGGAAAGAGAGGAATGAAAGAAGACCTCCAGGATCGAGTGGATGAGAGATAGCGAGAGGGAAAGAGAGGAATGAAAGAAGACCCCCAGGTTCGAGAGGATGAGAGATAGCGAGAGGGAAAGAGAGGAATGAAAGAAGACCTCCAGGATCGAGAGGATGAGAGATAGCGAGAGGGAAAGAGAGGAATGAAAGAAGACCTCCAGGATCGAGAGGATGAGAGATAGCGAGAGGGAAAGAGAGGAATGAAAGAAGACCTCCAGGATCGAGAGGATGAGAGATAGCGCGAGGGAAAGAGAGGGAGGGTATGCCCTTTCACTTGCACTGCTCTTTTTATAACCCACCCAGCGTTCACCATGGATGGCAACTGCATCACACCGCTCAAGGCATTCTGTTACACGGAGGAATTTAATGTTAGTAAGCTTACATCAGGGGCCACTCACTGGCTGTGAATATACAACTGCAGACGGATAGTGTGACAGCATATGTCACCTTTACCAGCTTCAGGGTCATACAGGACAAAACGACAAAAATTTGAGCTCACATATTCATGTACTGGCATGCAGATTATATTTTAAATATTGGGTGACATTTTTGTAATCTTTAAGGCTGATAGTCAGCTGTTTTGTCTCAAGGGAATGTATGTTTGTGTACTATGCTGTACAGTACATTAAGTGGTTGGGTGGGATTAAGTTACAGTATGACAACTTTTTGAACATACAGTTATATTAACCCTGTTGCCACAGTATTGCATAACCATAGAAAATAAATAAACATGTTTAAAGAATGATTTGTAAATGCATAACTCAGTTTGCGTGTACGTGCGTTGAACTATGCACATTTGGAACGTGGTTCTGTGGCCTTCTATGGCAGTTAGTGTAGTGTTTGGAGCGGGGAGTCATTCTGACGCAGGTAGGAGGCAGTACGGGTGGTCTGAGCTGGGCTCAGGTTCTGGGCCACTGTCTGCACAGTCAGCAAAAAGCCCCCACCTCACGCACCCACCGGATATGGGTGCCTGACCACCGGGGAAAGAGAGGACGCTCTCTCCCTCCGCTTTCCCTCTCTCTCCACCTCCTTCCCTTTCTCTCTGTTCCCATTACTCTCTCACTCCCTCATTCCCTCTCTCCCTCTCTTTCACTCTCTTCTTCCTTCATTCCCTCCTTTCCTCTCGCTCTTGTCTCTCATTTGCCCTCATGATCACGAAGGGAATCCACTGCATAGCTCTTTTGGAAATGGAATCCTTAGAATGGGGCAACAGAGAGAGGTGCAGGAGGGGCAACCAGGTTTAAGGGAGGTCACGGAAGTGCCTATCCAATGAACCCACCCGACCCGAGTCAGGTGAAAATGAGAGAGGAAATGTTCTTTGATCATGTGCCATGAGATTGTGTCCTGCAGGAACCAGGAATGGTATCTGGTGCCCTCTAACCTGCTTTCAGGAAATGTTAGCTGCATTCTGTGTCTGCATGTGTGTCTGCTGCCCAGTGGTGGAAAAAGTACCCAAATGTCATAGTTAATTAAAAGTAAAGATACATTAATACAAAATGACTCAAGTAAAACTGAAAGTCATCCAGTAAAATACTACTTGAGTAAAAGTCTAAAAGTATTTGGTTTTAAATATACTTATGTATCAAAAATAAATGTAATTGCTATAATATAATTAAGTATCAAGAACTTCACATTTTTTATATTAAGAAAACCAGACGGCACAATTTCCTTGTTTTTTTTTATTTAGCCAGTGACACACTCCCAACACTCAGACATAATTTACAAACGAAGCATTTGTTTTCGTGAGTCTGCCAGAACAGAGGCAGTAGGGTTGACTAGGGATGTTCTCTTGATAAGTGTGTATTGGACCAATTCCTGTCCTGCTAAGTATTCTAAATGTAACGAGTACTTTAGGGTGACAGGGAAATATATGGAGTAAAAAGTACAGTACCAGTCATGGAATCATGTAGTAACCAAAAAAGTGTTAAACAAATCAAAATATATTTTATATTTATATTTATATTTGAGCTTCTTCAAAGCATCCACCCTTTGACTTGATGATGGTTTTGCACACTCTTGTCATTCTCTCAACCAGCTTCATGCAGACACCAAGTCACCTGGAATGCATTTCAATTAACAGGTGTGCCTTGTTAAAGGTTCATTTGTGGAATTTATTTCCGTCTTAATGTGTTTGTGTAACGCTCGTCTGTGATGGAAGAAGAGGAGGACCAATGCGCAGCGTGGTATGTGTCCATATTGATCATTTATTATCATGAACACAAAAACAAAATAACAAGAACGAAACGAAACAGTCCTGTATGGTGACTACAGAAAACACTAACATAGGATACAACCACCCACAAAACACAATAGAAAACAAGCTACCTAAATATGGCTCCCAATCAGAGACAACGACTGACACCTGCCTCTGATTGAGAACCATAGTAGGCCAAACACATAGAAATATAACAACAGAAAAAAACATAGAAAAACAACATAGAATACCCACCCCAACTCACGCCCCGACCAACTAAAATAAAGACATAAAAAAGTAACTAAGGTCAGAACGTGACAGTTTGAGCCAATCAGTTGTGTTGTGACAAGGTAGGGGTGGTATACAGACGATAGCCCTATTTGGTAAAATACCAAGTCCATATTATGGCAAGAACAGCTCAAATAAGGAAAGAAAAACGACAGTCCATCATTACTTTAAGACATGAAGGTCAGTCAATACGGAACATTTCAAGAACTCTAAAAGTCGCAAAAACCACCAAGCACCATGATGAAACTGGCTCTCATGGGGACCACCACAGGAAAGGACGATCCAGAGTTACCTCTGCTGCAGAGGATAAGTTCATTAAAGTTACCAGCCTCTGAAATTGCAGCCTGAATAAATGCTCAAGTAACAGACACATTCAGAGGAAATTGGCCTTCATGGTCAAATTTCTGCAAAGAAACCACTACTAAAGGACACCAATAAGAAGAAGAGAATTGCTTGGGCCAAGAAACACGAGCAATGGACATTAGACCGGTGGAAATCTGTCCTTTGGTCTGATGAGTCCAAATTTGAGATTTTTGGTTCCAACCGCCGTGTCTTTGTGAGACGCAGAGTAGGTTAACGGATGATCTCCGCATGTGTGGTTCCCACTGTAAAGCATGGAGGAGGAGGTGTGATGGTGTGGGGGTGCTTTTCTGGTGACACTGTCAGTGATTTATTTTGAATTCTAGGCACACAACCAGCATGGCTATATAAAATATAAAATATATTTTGATTTGTTTAACACTTTTTTGGTTACTACATGATTCCATATGTGTTATGTCATAGTTTTGATGTCTTCACTATTATTCTACAATGTAGAAAATAGTCTAAATAAAGAAAAACCCTTGAATGAGTAGGTGTGTCCAAACTTTTGACTGGTACTGTATGTTCTTTTCTTCAGGAATGTAGTGGAGTAAAAGTAAAAGTTGTCAAAAATATAAATAGTTAAGTAAAGTACAGATACCCCCAAAAACTACTTTAGTAGTCAGTTGAAGTATTTTTACTTAAGTACTTTATACCACTGTTGCAGCCCTTTCTGCTGTCCCCTCTCCTCCCCAGCCTGGGTCTTGTGACTGCAGGTCACAGGGATGGTGGTGGGGGTACGCAGAGTGCCATGCCTGGAAGGTGACTCCTGTTGCCAGTATAGGGTTTCAAACCCGACCTACAGAGTGAGAAGCAGAGGCCATATAGCGCTGCTGCTGTCTTTGCAGACTACAGAGAGAGAGAGAGAGAGAGAGAGAGAGAGAGAGAGAGAGAGAGTCTATAAAGTCTATAAACCCCCTCGCCCCTGCCCCTCCTCTCTAGGCCTATCCTGGCCTCTGCCTGCTGCTGCCAGGGAAACTATGGATCTGTGTCACGAGGGAGCCTAAGGCCTCACCACTACTGACAGCCCACAAACACAGCGCACAGTTTTTGGACTCTGCAGGGTTTCTGTCTCTAAATCTTGAGCTTTCTCTGGAGCTTATAATTACATATTGAATCCAAACTCTGTCTCTTGTCACACAAGAGCCAGGCGACTAAGGTATTTTAAAATCAAAGCAGGCATTAAGGATTTACTCTGTTGTGAAATAAACACTTTTATCCAGACTGATTGGACTTTATCATGGGTTAATTCGCTCGCTTGAGATGCAGGGCTTATGTGAAATACTGAGAGTGGGTGACACACAGACATACACACACAAACACACACACAGAAACCAGGAAGGAATGATAAGAATTAGTACCTCACCTCTTTAATACATTATCATACCAAGGAGGGGTTAAGGAGTTTCCCTGGGAGAGAAGTGTGTTTTCTGACTATCCTCTCAGTGTCTGCTTTCCTTTTCCCAGAGATCTCACTGTCCATGTGAGGCCAGACTGTGCCTCTGTCTGTCTAGACAGGACCAGAGCTGGATTGTGACATGTATGCCAGTTGTAGACGTGAGCGAGAGATGATAGTGTGATACTGCACTGGTGTGCTGTTGATGACAGATTGCATGACAAAGCTATGTGTCTGTCTCACAAACAGGGACATTCTCTACACCCTTTTATTCTATCCAGTCTCTCTCTCTACCTCGCTCCCTCTCTGTCTCTGTCTCTTCCCAGTAGCTGCCAGCTCATGTTGGCTAAAGTTAGCTCCCATGTGGGACATTTATTACCAGGCCTTTCCTTGTCAGTGCCGCCGCCTGCTTTTCAAACACATCGACTGGACTGGACCAGCCAACCAAAATACTCAGTCAACACAGCACGGCAGACAGCCTACAGTTTAAACATGCCAGCCTAAAAAAGACAGGCAGGCACGCGGGAAGGCAGGCTGGCAGGGGATACAGTAATATTAGCAACGAGCTGTGAGTCAAATATACTAGTACTTAAACAAAATGTTTTTTTTTAAAGACATCAATGGTCTCATTATAAATAATATACAACATATCTGTAACTGAAAACGCCTGGGATCACTGGCACCATCTAAAAATATGTTATTGTTATGGAAAGATACCACTAGAGGCTTGGATACAATTCATTTTTTCAGTACACACAGAAAATAGATCATCAAGGAGCTCAATTGGAAGAGAGAATATTTAGAGTCCTATAACTACCTCTGACAAATATAGTGTGTGTGAGAATGTGTGGGGGTGGCAGTGTTTACATATCCCACAGCACCTATCAGCAGTCTGGGCCGAGAGGGAAACCTAATCGCACTTTGACCTTGAGTATGCGTGGTACAACCCCTTTAAAACATAACTCCCCTGCCAGGCTGGTGCAGGCCATGTAAACAGTCCCTATCACACAATCCCTCCCTCCTTCCCTCCCTCCTCAAGATGAATTGCCCCAAATAGTGTTATCAGAAAACACTAAATCCAAGCCTATCTACTATTGTCATTCCTTTGACCTGAATACACTTCTAGATGTTGCCATTGATTCCTGGCTTCTGACTGTAAATCATTTTATGTTCTCAGGGGGACAGGTGTCTCCTGATATGCTGGTGTTTTTATAATGCTATGGTATTCTCTTTATGGCGCCACACTGTCTATTTTGATATACTACCCACGCCTGATAAGAATCACAGAAAGGAGCTAAATGCACAAGTCGTGTTCTGTACAAGTGGGTTCTTTCTCACCTCCTTATCTGGCACAAGTGTTTTACAGGTCAGCTGCATTGAAAAGACAACCTGACTGGATTCAAGTCAGACAGGTCAGGTCAGATAGATTGTGGGAGTTTGCTGCAGTTTAGAACCCAGTAGACTCCAGGGAATGTGCTCTCTAACAGCAGCCAGGTTAGAAAATATGTCCACAGTTCTACTCAACCACCAACACTAGCTTCAGTGTTTCCAAGCTATGTCAAAAGGGTATCAGGCGGCTCAGATACAGATCCAAGCTACTTGATGAACTACTTGTACACATTGTTAAAGGAAAATCAAAGCTCTAATATGTTGTGTTGAGCAGCAGAGGAAAGGGAAGGAGGGTTTGGAGTCACACTGAGAAATTGATGTGGTTGGGCTGGAAGTGCATTCGTTTTCCAACGCTATCCCTTCACTAATGGGATGCCATTAACTTCTAATTTTTCTTGTTCTTGTTCCTGTGCACGGCAACTCAAACAGACAAGCAGAAAGGCAGGCAGGTAGATAGACAAGCAAAAAGGGCAGGCAAGCAGGTACAGAGAGATAGGCAGGTAGATAGACAAGCAGAAAGGGCAGGCAGGCAGGTACTGAGAGATAGGCAGGCAGACAGACGGGCAGGTACTGAGAGATAAGCAGACAGACAGGCAGGTTGTTCCCACACCGATAATCTGTTCTGATTTAATGGCCTCTGAGTGAAATGTGTCTTGATAAGTGATTATTATTTGTCTCTCCTCACTGAGGTCCTGAGGACTATCCTGTGGCTTTATCTCATGGCATATTTCACAGCTGTCTGTCACCTCCAAAACATGAAAAGAACAGCTAAAAAATCAGTCAACAACTAAACTGCATGATGCAACTCTGACCTGTATTTGAAGAGTTTGCTTCCAAAATAAGTACTGATAGGTGTTACACAGTCAATGGAACAAATAACTAAATGATTTATAAAGAACTGTACAAATTATACATTTCTGACAGCAATAAAAAAACAATCATACACTGAGTATACAAAATATTATGAACACCTGCTCTTTCCATGGCAGACTGACCAGGTGAATCCAGGTGAAAACTATGATCCCTTATTGATGTCACTTGTTAAATCCACTTTAATCAGTGTAGATGAAGTTGAGGAGACAGGTTAAAGAAGGATTTTTAAGCCTTGAGACAATCGAGACATGCACAATATGCGTGTGACATTCTGAGGGTGAATGGGCAAGACAAAAAATGAAAGTGCCTTTGAACGGGGTATGATAGTAAGTGCCAGGCGCACCGGTTTGTGTCAAGAACTGCAACGCTGCTGGGTTTTTCCACGCTCAACAGTTTCCTGTGTGTATCAAGAATGGTCCACCACCCAAAGGACATCCAGCAAACTTGACACGACCGTGAAAGTCCATACCCCGAGGAATTGAGGCCCTTCTGAGGTCAGAATATTAGAAAGGTGTTCCTAATGTTTGGTATACTCAGTGTATATAAATAAATAATTAAATACAGTAATATGAGATTTGTATGCAAAACATTTTTGTCTTGTCTAGAGCGACTCACAGTTAGCGTATTCATCTTAAGATAGCTAGGTGAGACAACCACATATCACAGTCACACATGCAGGATACAAACATTCCAATTCACCTAAACAATGGATATACACTCAGTGGCCAGTTTATTAGGTACATGAATACCGTTCGGACCCCCTCTGTCTCCAGAACAGCCATAATTCTTCAGGGCATGGATTCTACAAGGGGTGGCATTCAAAAGTTGCTCAATTGGTATCAAGGGACCTAATGTGTTTGCCACGAAAACATTCCTTACACCATTACACCACCGCCAACAGCCTGTACTGTTGACACCTGGCAGGATGGGGCCATGGACTGTTGTTGCTTACGCCAAATCCTGGCTCTGCCATCAGCATGACGCAACAGGAACCAGGATTCATCGGACCAGGCGATTTTTCTCCACTTCTCAATTATCCAGTGTTGGTGATTGCGTGCCAACTGGAGCCACTTCTTCTTGTCATCAACAAGCTGTTTTTGCTCACAGGACAGCCATTGACAAGATGTTTTTTGTTTGTCGCCCCATTCTCGGTAAACTCTAGACACTGTCGTGCGTGAAAAGCCCAGAAAGCTGGCCGTTTCTGAGATACTGGAACCGGCACTCCTGGCACCAACGATCGTACCACGATCAAAGTCGATTAGATCACTAGTTTTGCCTATTCTAACGTTAAATCTAACAGTAAGTGAATACCTCAATGCCTGTCTGCCTACTTTAAATAGTAAACCACGGCCACATGAACAGGGTGGTGTGCCTAATAAAGTGTATATCGTTGCGCAAAAAAACACATTTGAATACACATTTAAAATAGAGGTGGCTGCTGATTGGCTGAATACCCGGGGTGTCAGTGATGGCAGAGCAGTAGGTAACTGAACAGCTTGTTTGAACACTTTATTTTTGGAAGACTAAAATGTACACAAATTAACGACACTTTTATAGACATTTTAAACATAATCCTTGAGTCATATATGTATATATTGTTTTTGATTAAAAAAATACACAAATGTTTTTAGAAAAAAACGGTCCGCCACTGATGTCATATGTATTAATAAAAAATCGGAGAATACTAAAGTTTAACATGCACATTCAGGTACCCACAAGCAATCATTTCTGATGAAAAAAACGCAAATGTGAAAAATGAGTGGATATAGTGATTTGGAAATAAAGTCTTAATTTGAAGACATGATGTTTGATTGAGTTGGGGAGAAGAAATCAATACCTAATTACATTTGAGCACGAGACAACATAAACCCTGAGTGTACAAAACATTAACAACTCCTTCCTAATATTTAGTCAGGGCAGGGACTCTACAAGCTGTCAAAAGCCTTCCACAGGAATGCTGGCCCGTGTTGACTCCAATGCTTGTGTCAAGTTGGCTGGATGTTTGAGTGGCGGACCATTTTTGATACACACTGGAAACTGTTGAGGTTGAAAAATACAGCAGCGTTGCACTTCTTGACACAAACCGCTGCGCCTGGCGTCTACTACCATACTCTGTTCAAAGGCACTTAAATATTTTGTCTTGCCCATTCACTCTCTGAATGGCACACATACACAATCCATGTCTCAATTGTCTCAATGCTTCAAAATCCTTCTTTAACCTGTCTCGTCCCCTAGGACGTCCATATATTCCTCTGTCAACACCCTGGGGCTCAGCGACTTAGATTCCACCTCCCAGCAGAAGCTCTGCAATCCAGGGTCTTCCAGAGCTGTTGTTATTTTCCACTGGCAGAGCAAGAAGAGTGATCTAGAATACACCGAATGACTAAGAAACACAGCAGCTGTGAAAACACGGGTTCAAGTGGGTCTCTAGCAGCTGTGGTGTGAGAGTGTCTGAGGAGGTCTGCGAAGCTTGGATGGGTGGGTGGGAGAGATGTGGACCTGAGAGAGTTTTAGCTATAGCTACCTCAGGCTGAGTTTGCTGGTGTGTTCCTCTTGGCTCATCATTTCCTAAGGGCCCGTAAGTATGTATGTAAGTATGTATGTAAGCATTTCACTGTTAGTCAACACCTGTTGACAAAATACATTTTGATTTGATTTGATTGAGTTGGAGAAACTGATCTAATCTGATGCTCTGTGGGGATGATGAGGAGACAAGACACTACTAGAACACTGCCTGATTTCTGTCTGTGAAGTCAAGCTTTTATAGGGTATAGACATTAGAGCCAACTCTCTCCCTCTCTCAAAATGAATAATTAACTTCACATACAGTAGGGTCTAGGTTGGGCTGTGGCACTCAGGGTCTAGGTTGGGCTGTGGCACTCAGGGTCTAGGTTGGGCTGTGGCACTGACATTTTGTCAGCTGGGCTATTGTCAAGCAAATAACTGACAGTCTCAAAGTAATTGACTGTTGATTAACATAAACACATTTAGCATCTCCAGGCTTTTACACATAGCCTACAAGTCAATGATGCAGACCTTTGGTACAATCACATTTGAAAAAGTCTAATAAATCCATGTAATATAGCCTAAACCATCACAATACATCCATTATTTATTTTAGACAGGTCTAATGAAACATGATATGATTTTTTTTGTCTATTTCAGAAGAACAGAATAGCACACTCTGAGTTGTACATATGTTCTGCCCTGATCTGACTATGCCAAATGACTGTGTGCCACACTAGTTCATTTAGCAGACAAGATTTGCTTAGAATTCTGTGGCATTGTTTTATAATATTTTCTAGTAGAATACAATTGAACATAGCTGAATAAAATAGAAAGGATATTTTCTCCAAACGATGTGAGGGAGCGCGGCTATTCTCGAACTTGAAACTCAGGCCCTACACCGTTATAAAGCGGATTAAGAAGTTATTTGGCCACTTTAGTTGTGATGTAAACCCAGGGTTGGGTAGGTTACTTTCTAAATGTAATTGATTCCAGTTACTAGTTACCTGTCCAAAATTGTAATCAGTAACATTGCTTCTTCTTCTAATCCAAAAGTAATGGAAGAAGACATACATGTAGATATCAATAACAAGTGATATCCGTATCGCCGTTTTCTACACCACTGCTGTCATCCTGACCTCCAAGCGTTTATTCAAGTTGGATAATCTTTTGATGCCGACAGCAGTCGCACCATTGGAAGATAACTTGGACTGTAGCCTACAAAAGCCTATTCCTGCTCTTTTCCCGTGATCCATCAAACACATTTGGTGTGTCATCATAGTGGTCTCTGAATTGTGGTCAGACTCCCTCAGGTGGAACAAACTTAAATTTGCACCGTTTTTCAATGCTGATTTAAATGTCACTGAGAAAACAGAGAAGTGATAAAACATTTTTTTTCTGCAATTTAAAAGTAATCATTGTAGTAATCATCTAGTTTCTGTAATCTGATTATAAGATTTTTGCTGTTTTTTGTAATCCCTTACATGTAACGGATTACATGAAATCCGCTACTCCCCAACCCTGTGCAAACCTTATAAAAACATATAGGCCTATGGGTTAGGCTTCATGAGGTGTGAGACTATGATTTGAAAAAGTCGCAAAAAAAGCATGTTGTGTTTCTTGCCTTAAAATGGCGATCATTCAGAAATTATAATATATAATTCACAATAGCCTAATATTGTCACCCATCACACTATTCTTGTTAATCCTGTCTTACCATATACAAAATAATGTATGTATGAAATTAGTTTTGATTTAGAATAGACCATTATCATGCACCTGTCTCAAAACAGATTTTTTTTTAATGTCATCTATGCACTTAACTAGTGAATGGAGGAGGCTTTTCACATGGTTCATTTTCATGCCAGCCAGGTAGGCTATACTGCTGTTGTAAAGAGAAGCAATGTGCTTTAAAAATAAATATAGTAGGCCTAGCCTATAGAAAGCTGATAGCATCCTCCTCTTTTTAATAGAGGCCATCACTCTGTTTTCTCACACAATTGTATAGTCTATAGAAATGTGCTAAAGGCGTCACTACAGACCCTGGTTTGACCCCGGACTGTATCCCCAACCGGCCTTGATCGGTAGTCCCATAGCGCGGTGCACATAAGGCCTAGCGTCGTCCGGGTTAGGGGAGGGTTGGGCCGGGGTAGGCCGTCATTGTAAATAAGAATTTTTTCTTAACTGACTTGCCTAGTTAAATAAAGTTTAAATAAAGAAAGAAAAAATGTGCATTGATGTCAGGTTGATTCAAGGGACAATATAGTGTGGTGTAACAGGCAGTTGTCAAGTTTGGTAGGCCACTAATGACCATCAGCATCAGAGCTTGGAAAAGCCTAATTACCGTGACTAAACGGTCACGTGGAATTTGACTGCTGTCATGACACGTGACCGCCGTTGGCGGTAATACGGTCACCATAACAGCCCTAGGTCTAGGTAGAGGTTTTAGTCAGATGAGAAAGGAGAGAGGACATGTTTGGTTGTGTTTATTGGAGAAGAGAGGAGTTTGACGACTGTACATGGATAAAGAATAGATATTTAAATGTAGATGGTGATAATAGGAAGATGAGATTTGAATATATGGCTATGTAAGGAAGATAAAAACTTGGGTGAATGTGAATTTGCAGGTATAATGGCAGGAAAATGGAAGAAGGGAGGCTTTTTACAGAATATTTTTCTCTGTGTTGATTGCCAGAATAACTCTGACCACCGCAGCGCACATTTTTCATCTAATCATTTCCATGCATTTCATAGGACTGGAGCAAGTAGTGGAAGTGGCATATACATATGGGGCTAACTACTCTGCTAATGTAAACAGAAAAGTTAATTTTTTATTCTGTTTATCCTGCCTTTCAAATCACCAAACAAAAACAGCAATTTATACTAAATACAAACATTATGGCTCTCGCTCTCTCAATTCAATGGGCTTTATTGGCATGGGAAGCATATGTTAACATTGCCAAAGCAAGTGAAACAGAACCTCTCTCTCTCTCTCAACCCCCCTGTTTGTCTCAGTCTTTTCTCCTCCACAATCATAGCCGTTAATTAGCACTCTCTTATAGCAAACAGATGCCTATTAATACATTAGGGGCATGTTTTAAATTCCTTTAATGTTGCCATTCCAATACATAGGCAGCAAAATGAAAGCATTCCTCTGCCTGTTCAACCCACAGGCCACAATTCACAGAGATTTGTGGGTGGCAGGACAGCTGGAGTAAGAACTTTAGTCCTCGCCGTCTTCATACACACACTCATCCTGTGCTGAGTGAGTGTGTGTAAAATAACTATCTTCCTCCCACACAGTTTTTGTTGTTGTAAGCAGTCAGGCTGATCAGCACTGGGCGGATGCTTGTCTGCAAGGCTGCAACGATGCAGTGTGCAGTGGTGACCCGTCATTGAGGGCAGGTGAGCCCCACCTGTTTTGAGCCCCACCTGTTTTGTTAGAAAAAGAAAACATTGTATTATTATTATTATTTTTATTTGCCTGTTTCGCATGTTATTTTGGCATGTCACAAATCCGTTTGCAAACAATGTAAATAAAATAAAAATAATGTTGCTTTCTTGAGTAAGGCAGCTCCAACATGCAGGTGTTAAAGCCTAGCTCAGTGCTTTCTGTGGTGGTGGGGCAGCCCGCAGAAAATATGTAGAGGTTGGTAATGTTCTCTAGTTGCGCCGTGATTGGCTCAGTGTTCTGTCATTCATGGGGACATTATGTCACCCCAGAATCTACGGACAGAGCTCGAAAATTCAAGCCCCTTGGGTGCTGCCATAGAGTTAGAAGTGCCTATCCAAGAGTGCCTATCCAAGAAGGCTCAAGGTCATTGCCCACAGATAAAATTACATCAAATCACGTTATATCTACCATAGCTTTGATTGGACTGATCATATCAACATCATACTTTCAAAATCTTAGCTAGCAGTCATCATCATGAATCAAGTTGACAATCTACTGGCAAATCCTTTTCAATCCTTGTCATATGAAGAGAAATTATAGCTAAAACGCATCGGTGCTCATCGGCCATTGGACATAAACATTAAGAGAAGTTGGAACAAGTTGGAAATGGCAAATTCAACAATGAGTGGTTTGGAAGGAATCAGTGGCTAACTGCAAGCGGCGTTACAAAGCAATTACTGGAGTGGGTGTGTGGTCCAAGTCTGGGATAAAGGGTCTCTTTTCCAAGCTTAAAAGGATAAACTTTCAACACCATGGGCCATAAAGGGTTGAATACATTGGTCATGCTGTCAATCCAGCATAACTTCTGCCGTGTTCAAAACAACTGGAAACTCTGAACTGGGAAATCTTAGACTTCAGTGAGTTAAAGACAACTGGGAACTCTGAAAAGAACAAGCTCCGAATGAGAAAATACGTTTTGAATGGTCATCCAACTCGGAATTCCAAGTCAGGAAGTCGGCATCTCTTCTAAAACTCCGACCTGAAGATCCCTGACGTCATGATTCAACCTGTTTTTTTTCTGAGTTCCCAGCACCATAAATCCAAAGAATACCAGACTTTGATGACAGTTTGGTGACAACATTTTCCCACAAAGGATTGCCGCGCCACCTACCTGTTCAAATGAGCACAGCACAACAAGGTGAGTCCACAAATATTTTGTATGCTGCTGCGTAAATAATGTAATATGCCAGGGAGATATGTATACGGTATCTAAGAAAGTAATGCTAAGTGTATGTTATGTAGTAAGCTGTTTGTAGGCCATGTGCCTCACCCTAATAATTTGGTCCCTGTCCCCCTCATAATTTGGCCTACTGTTCTGACATATGGTGGTGCACATGTAGCCTGTTTTAGAGAAATGTAATCATTGCATATTGTAAAAGCTTTCATTGTCTGCTTATATGCCCCCTTTATTTATCCTACAGTTCTGACTTGGTGTATAGGGAGAAAACTGTAAGAACAGCCCATGTTCTGAATTATGTCACTATACATTTCAAAAGGGCTAAACAAATAGTTATAATGACTACATCCGTCCTAGCTCGCTCATTAATGTCTTAATCGAAATTCCGGATTGCCTCTTATCTGCTTGTGGTCCCCTTATGCCATAGTTTGTACATCTCAAATGTCAGTAGAAACCACATTTGTCAGCAAGAGAGCAATATCAGCTATGATTTCGCTGCCAGACAAGGCTCCTCTGATAGCCAGGTGTAGCAGTGGTAAGAATTCCCTCCATGGTGCTGAACAGAAAGCTCTGATGTTGAGACAGCTTTATGTTGAGACAGCTTTATGTAGGTCCTAACAGTTTGTGGGCAACGTTTGTCACCGTTATACTGCAATTAATGTATTGTGTTGTGGTTTGGCTGGCATGCATAAAAAAAAGTGTTTGCCCCATCAAGATGTACATGCTAAAATCCTCACTGGCACAGTGTGGTAGGAACTAGGCAAAACAAGCCCAGTGATAACCAGCAATTGATAATTGAAAGCATATCACATTAACAGTTTCTTTTCCACAGCTATCTAGTTCCCTCTGCTGTGCTGATTGTTCTAGACATTGTGGATAGTCATTATTACCTGTATTGTTGGAAGTTCTGCTGAAGGTAAGTATTTCCCTGGGGAACGTCCTTACCCATGCCCTCTTTTGAGTCAAGTTCTTCCAGACTTTTTGTGGTTTCATTTTTTTATGTCTCCTCCTCAGGGAGTTTTTCCTGTCTAAAGTTTAATGTCTGTATCAAATGAAAAAGATTTCCCCCTCTTGATGGTGCCAGCTCAAGCCCCTATGAACCTAAATCCTTATGGTCCCCTCTGCTTACAGTACAAGTGCATAGCAGGAGGAAAACAACTCCAAATCTAATCCTCTTGAATCAAGTCTCTCCCAATGTCACGGTGTGTGTTGACTCAGTTCCTTAGACTTTCATTAAACCTAAGTACAGTGCCCCCTTTTTTCCCCTTTGGCAAATTTAGTAGCAAAGCGTGAAACTCTGTGTAACGTCTGGGTTGGCCCACAGCCCATTCACTGCTGAAGGATTTAGGTGTTCACTTAAATGACAAAATCAAATCAAATTAACACAAATTAGTTCCTGTAAGAACCCCAGTCCTTTAATTACTGTTGTGTACACATAATACACCTCATAAATTGAATGTAATCTGTTCTCCTTTTCCTCATTGTTTTGTACCAAAGTGACAAATCTATTACTGAAACAGCCGAGTCATTACCCTTTTTATTTTATTAGTGAGCCCCTTCATTTGAGCGGGTAAAATTGCCTTATTAATGTGCCGGTCTCCTGTTGGCAGCTCATGGCGTAACTAATCTGTAGGGCTGGTGTTCTGGATCTGCTCTCTCCCTCTTTCTCGCTCTCCCTCCCTCCCTCCTCTCCTTTCCTCTCTCTCGCTTTCTCCTTCCCTCCTCTCCCTTTCACTCCCGTCCTCCCTTGCTCTCCCTCCCTCCCGCTCTCTCTGCAGGGTGAAAAATGGACCTCATTCATACAGCACCCTGGGCCTCAGAAGACAGAGAAGAAACACTGAGGGAAGGAGTTAGTCCTATAGCGGTTACCACTACAGACTTTACAGTACCTGCACGCTAACAACACAAACTGAAAAGCCTTTATTCTCCTAATGATACAAGTCATGTTTTGGCTCTGGCTGAATGTGTGCTTTCTGGGTTACTGGCCACCTCCTCACTTCCTGCTATAACATTTAAGCGCACTATAAACCATGGGAATCAGTTTTTACTTCAGAGGCACTTGAGGATTTGACTCACTGTACCAAGCATTGTGTAGCCTATTAAGTCTCTCTTTTTCTGTCTTCTTCTGTTTTCTGTACTGTATGAATACATTGTGTGGAAAAATAGGACATTGTAATAGAAACCTCTCCACGTGGTCCTCATACTAGCAGCTGGTTTGGGTTTAGTCAGTTTATATGTGAAAGACTGAAGGTGAAAGGAGTGTGTTCCTCACTAATTAGAGATGTAATTTCCCTGTTTGCCATCCCTGATTCCCCATGGCTGGTTGGTTGCTGTTGTTCTGATTTAGGAAATGATTTTATCGTCTCAGACCTCTGAGGGCTCCGGTTGTCCACTCTCCCCCAGCCCTGACAAAGCTGGTTTCTACACAGCACTTTAAGAAGCATCTCATTGTGGCGCCACTCCTCCCTCCCAGCTCCATAGTGGTAATCCCGTCTTTAACAGTGTGGAGAGAACATTCCAGCAGCCTCCTGTTCCCTGCTGCTGTGGAAGAACAGGGCTTTAACCACTCTGCGTGGGAGGAGAAACACACAATGTCAGTTGTTAACTTCCCCTTTTATGGCCCTAGAGTAGCCAGCAAAGAAAGAAACCATGTCCACAGACAATCACACATGTAAAATAGTTTTTGTCTCACAAAAGGTAAAGACACTCATGGTTGCACACAATACACCTACAATGAAAAATTGTACACATACAGATGCAGGCTGAAATGTTCAAATTCTGCAGGAATGCTACTACTGTACTGTGTTTTGGAAACAGGAAGAAATGTATCAACAGAACAAGAACTAATATGCACCAATCATTTCATTTCAGCAGAGTTACTGGGTTGAATTGAGGCAGCATGCCAGTGGAGGTGCTCCGGGCACAATTGGAGGTACTGGCGTCCCACGGGCACAAACTGGTTGAATCAATGTTAATTTATCAAGGTATAGCGATGTTGAATCTATGTTGAAAACACATTGGGATTTGCAAAAACTCATCAACAAGTACTGTTTCATATCATTTCAACCAGCAGTGCAAACATTGAAATTAGGGTAAAACTCTAACTGAAATACAATGACTTAACCTGATTAATAAGTTGTTACATCAATCAAATTTTTACGTAATCATCTAACAGTGCCTTTGGAAAGTATTCAGACCCCTTCACCTTTTTCACATTTTGTTACACTACAATCTTGTTCTAAAATGGACTAAATCATTTTTTCCCTTATCAATCTACACACAATACCACATAATGACAAACAAAAACAGGTTTTTTAAATTTTTTGTACATTTATAAATAAATAAACATTTTAAATATTTACATAAGTATTCAGACCTTTTACTCAGTACTTTGTTGAAGCACCTTTGTCGGCGATTACAGTCTCGAGTCTTCTTGGTTATTCGCTCAAAACTGAAAGTGCGAACCACTGCACTTAACCATGGAAAGGTGACTGGGAATATGGCCGAATATAAACAGTGTAGTTATTCCCTCCGTAAGGCAATCAAACAAGCAAAATGTCGAAAAATGTATAAAGACATTCCTTTGATATTGCAAGAATGTTGGCAGAACAGTCTGAGTTCTGTAAATCGTCCCAGAATATTTAATTAGGTTGTGGGACCAGTGTGGGTTCATTACAAGAGATAGGTTCCCAAAAAACAAAATATGCTCAGTTGTGATGAGCATAGGTTTCACAAGACATTCCCTTAATGTTCTAAGAATATAATAAGTACGTTTTTATGATGTTCATAGCATCGTTGTTTTAGATTTAAAATAATATGCCATTGATGTTCATGCAATTTGATCTTGTCTTGGAGTCCCCTCAAAACATTTCAAGAGAATTGAGAAAATGTTATATTTAAGTTTGACCAAATAATACCACAACATTCTGTCACGCCCTGACTGTAGAGATCCTTTTATTCTCTATGTTGGTTTGGTCAGGGTGTGACTCGGGTGGGAAAGTCTATGCTTTCTGGTTCTTTGTTTTTGGCCAGGTATGATTCTCAATCAGGGACAGCTGTCTATCGTTGTCTCTGATTGGGAATCATACTTAAGCAGCCTTTTTTCCTTTTCTCATTTGTGGGTTGTTGTCTCTGTTAGTGGCATGTAAAGCCTTACAGAGCTTCACATTTGTTTTGTTGTTTTGTTGGCGACATTTAAAATAAAAGAATGTACGCTTACCACGCTGCACCTTGGTCCGGTCATTTCCTTGACGATGATCGTGACACATTCTCAGCATTAAAATGTGTAGCTACTTAAAGCAGATTGGAATACATCCCCATTATGTTTCAAATCAGATTTAATGTCAATTTGCATTTGAGGACTGTATTTTAAGTGATAAAGAGACACATGGCATTTTAATTTAATTCATACGACATTTGTACAGCATTTAATCCTACAAACACAACCATATTTTTTACACTTCATATGATGACAATCTTCACATTATTTAATTCATAGGACATTTAAATGGCATTTTATCAGACAAACAAAACCATATTTTTTACACTTCAAATGTTGACAATGTACACATGTGGGATTTGAACCTTCAATGTTTAGTTCCTAGCCAGGTTGTTTATCCTCTGCACCCACAGGGAAGCACTCATATCTTTTTTTTTCAGGACAGTCCAGTATATAGCTACAGCAGTATGGTCAATCAGGAATTCCGTGCTTCCTTTTTAGCCTTCTTAGACATAACTAACCCAGGGATATACTGGTAACTGGGTTATTCATCATCACTTCACCCATCCTGTTTATATGCTGCATAGTTCTGCACCCACATTTACAATGTAGCCAAGACTATGAGTGCTGATCTAGGATCAGTTTTGCTTTTCAGATCATGAAAAATTTGCCAGGGGAGACCATATCAAGCGTCTCAAAAAATGAATTATGTTGAGTGCATCTTTTTAGAGTTGAACAGTCAATTGTTTAATGTTTTAGTTTTAACATTTAGTCTAAATTATGCATTTCCGACTGGATTTTCTAAATCTGGACGAAATACAGACATCCTCTCTTTTATTAGAGTATATCTGAGCCTCAATTTCACAGTTTTTTGGTAAAAGTAAAAGTGGGATTAAACCTACAATCTTCAAATCTGCAGCCAGAACATTAACTCTCTGCTCCACCAGGGGATATCTGTGGCCTTGGGGGTTTATTTTCTTTGTCAAATATGGTCCAACAGGACACAGAAACCATTTCTGAGTTGCTAAAAATGGTCCCATCCTCTTCGTATGATGTGTTCTTGTAACACTGCATTTTATGATTTTATTTCTTCATCACGTGTTGAAAGTCTTATAAAATGTGATTTTCAAATTGAGAAAAGGTAAAAGGTTTTCTTATTTAGTGTAGTATAATGTTCTGAGTTGTATTTAAGTATTTAAGAAGCATATTCATTGACAATAATGCAAGTTATTTAAAATACAGTGTTACAATGTTGTGTTCAACCTAACTTAAACATTGTATGAATGTTATCACAACTAAGCATATTTGTGACCCGTTTCAGGAAGCTAGGCGAATGTCGCACATCACTACTTCACAGAAGTATCACTACTTCAGAGAAATTTGAACAAAAAAAGAAAAGAAAAAAATCTAAATCCAGCCGACGCTTGGCATTGTGCATAGTGATCTTAGGCTTGTCGGCATTGAAAATCCATTACATAAACCTCCTGATGAACACTTCTTGTGCTGAAGTTGCTTCCAGAGGCAGTTTGGAACACGGTAGTGAATGTTGCAACCGAGGACAGACGATTTTTACACTTCGCGCTTCAGCACTTGGCGGTCCCGTTCTGTGAGCTTGTGTGGTCTACCACTTTGCGGCTGAGCCGTTGTTGCTCCTAGACGTTTCCACTTCACAATAACAGCAATTACAGTTGACCTGGCAGCTCTAGCAGGGCAGAAATTTGACGAACTGACTTGTTGGAAAGGTGGCATCCTATGATGGTGCAACGTTGAAAGTCACTGAGCTCTTCAGTAAAGGCTATTCTACTGCCAATGTTTGTCTATGGAGATTGCATGGCTGTGTGCTCAATTTCATACACCTGTCAACAACGGGCGTGGCTGAAATAGCCAAATCCACTCATTTGAAGGGGTGTCCACATACTTTTGTATATGTAGTGTATATAATGTTACCCATGGAGAATTGCAAGAGTGTTGCTACTGCTCTCAACAGCATTGCTGCCCTGAAATTAGCAGGCGCTATCGACAAATATCAGTGGGAAAAAGATGTGGACTACTTTCTGCACATGGTCAGTGTGAACCAGAGTGACTTGACACAACACGGGCCAAACAAGCTGTACAAACAAAACATAAATGACAGAGGACGTCTTACTTAGTTAGCTAAAGCGGTTCCAGTCTGCCTTGAAGCATTCATCCATGTATATGGGAAGAGTCTAACTACATTTTCAGATATTATTCATTTCTAATTTAGTCAAAAAGTCATTTTAATTGCAAGTTAAAGCATACTGTTCGCTAGCTAGCGAACGTTAGCTTGCTAGCTCGCAAGCTAACATTACATGTGTATGATCTGTATGGTAATATTATTTGGATCTCTAGCTAGCTAGCTAGCTAGCTAGCTAGCATTTAACCTAGTTGGTTAGCTTTAGCTACCTGCAGATGCATCCTACAGCATTTCATGCATGGTGGCTAACTATGACAATCTGTTTGTATTACTACTGTATGGGTTGGGATTATGGTTCATTGTTTAGCTGTCTAAACAGAAGACTCCACTTCACCAGATGGTTATAGAAAAAGCTGTAGCGCATCAACTCACTGCCTTCCTGAAGACAAGCAATGTATACGACACGCTTCAGTCTGGTTTTAGACCCCATCATAGCACTGAGACTGCACTTGTGAAGGTGGTAAATGACCTTTTAATGGCATCAGACCGAGGCTTTGCATCTGTCCTCATGCTACCAGACCTTAGTGCTGCTTTTGATACCATCGATCACCACATTCTTTTGGAGAGATTGGAAACCCAAATTGGTCTACGCGGACAAGTTCTGGCCTGGTTTAGATCTTATCTGTCAGAAAGATATCAGTTCGTCTCTGTGGATGGTTTGTCCTCTGACAAATCAACTGTAAATTATGTTCCTCAAGGTTCCGTTTTAGGACCACTATAGTTTTCACTATATATTTTATCTCTTGGTGATGTCATTCGGAAATATAATGTTAACTTTAACTGCTATGCGGATGACACACAGCTGTACATTTCGATGAAACATGGTGAAGCCCCAAAATTGCCCTCACTGGAAGCCTGTGTTTCAAACATAAGGAAGTGGATGGCTGCAAATGTTCTACTTTTAAACTCGGACAAAACAGAGATGCTTGTTCTAGGTCCCAAGAAACAAAGAGATCTTCTTTGGAATATGACAATTAATCTTGATGGTTGTACAGTCGTCTCAAATAAAACTGTGAAGGACCTCTGCGTTACTCTGGACCCCGATTTCTCTTTTGATGAACATATCAGGACTGTTTCAAGGACAGCTTTTTTCCATCTACGTAACATTGCAGAAAATCAGAAACTTTCTGTCCAAAATTTATGCAGAAAAATTAATCCATGCTTTTGTCACTTCTAGGTTAGACTACTGCAATGCTCTACTCTTTGGCTACCCGGATAAAGCACTAAATAAACTTCAGTTAGTGCTAAACATGGCTGCTAGAATCTTGATTGGTGGTGGTTCTTTTTAACATGAGTTTTCAATATTCCCAGGTAAGAAGTTTTAGGTTGTAGTTATTAAAGGAATTATAGGACTATTTCTCTCTATACCATTTGTATTTCATTAACCTTTGACTATTGGAAGTTCTTATAGGCACTTTAGTATTGCCAGTGTAACAGTATAGCTTCTGTCCCTCTCCTCGCTCCTCCCTGGGCTCGAACCAGTAACACAACGACAACAGCCACCCTCAAAGCAGTGTTACCCATGCAGAGCAAGGGAAACAACCACTCCAAGGCTCAGAGCGAGCGAGTGACATTTGAAACGCTATTAGCGCATGCTAACTAGCTAGCCATTTCACTTCGGTTACACAAGCCTCATCTCGGGAGTTGATAGGCTTGAAGTCATAAACAGCGCAATGCTTGACGCACAACGAAGAGCTGCTGGAGTGCAACTAGAGAGAGGCAGGTCGTTATTATGTTGGACGAGTTAACTGTAAGGTTGCAAGATTGGATCCCCCGAGGTGACAAGGTGAAAATCTGTCATTCTGCCCCTCAACAAGGCAGTTAACCCACCGTTCCTAGGCCGTCATTGAAAATAAGAATGTGTTCTTAACTGACTTGCCTAGTTAAAAAGATAAAATAAATTTTTTTTTAATTTTTTTTATCTGTAAAATCGGTGTCCAAAAATACCGATTTCCGATTGTTATGAAAACTTGAAAATCGGCCCTAATTAAATCGGCCCTAATTAATTGGCCATTCCGATTAATCGGTCGACCTCTAGTACATACCTACACGTACGCTACGATCACAAGACGCAGGCCTCCTAACTGTCCCTAGGGCTTTCTCCTATAGAGCTAAATTTTTATGGAATGGTCTGCCTACCCATGTGAGAGACGCAGACTCGGTCTCAACTTTTAAGTCTTTATTGAAGACTCATCTCTTCAGTAGGTCCTATAATTAAGTGTAGTCTGGCCCAGGAGTATGAAGGTGAACGGAAAGGCACTGGAGCAACGAACCACCCTTGCTGTCTCTGCCTCTAACCCTATTACAGGGGCTGAGTCACTGGCTTACTGGTGCTCTTCCATGCCGTCCCTAGGAGGGGTGCGTCACTTGAGTGGGTTGAGTCACTGACGTGATTTTCCTGTCTGGGTTGGCGCCCCCCCCCCCCTTGGGTTGTGCAGTAGCGGAGATCTTTGTGGGCTATACTTGGCCTTGTCTCATGATGGTAAGTTGGTGGTTGAAGATATCCCTCTAGTGGTGTGGGGGCTGTGCTTTGGCAAAGTGGGTGGGGTTATATCCTGCCTGTTTGGTATCGTCAGATGGGGCCACAGTGTCTCCCGACCCCTCCTGTCTCAGCCTCCAGTATTTATGAGGCAGTAGTTTGTGTCGGGGGGCTGGGTCAGTCTGTTATATCTGCAGTATTTCTCCTGTCTTATATGGTGTCCTGTGTGAATTTAAGTGTGCTCTCTCTAATTCTTTCTTTCTCTCTCGGAGGACCTGAGCCTTGGGACCATGCCTCAGGACTCCCTGGCATGATGACTCTTTGCTGTCCCCTGTCCACCTGGCCGTGCTGCTGCTCCAGTTTCAACTATTCTGTCTGTGGCTATTTAAACCTGACCTGTTCACCGGATGTGCTACCTGTCCCAGACCTACTGTTTTCAACTCTCTAGAGACAGCAGGAGCGGTAGAGATACTCTGAATGATTGGCTATGAAAAGCCAACTGACATTTACTCCTGAGGTGCTGACCTGTTGCACCCTCGACAACCACTGTGATTATTATTATTTGACCCTGCTGGTCATCTATGAACATATTGGCCATGTTTTGTTACAATCTCCACCCGGCACAGCCAGAAGAGGACTGGCCACCCCTCATAGCCTGGTTCCTCTCGGTTTCTTCCTAGGTTCTGGCCTTTCTAGGGAGTTTTTCCTAGCTACCGTGCTTCTATACCTGCATTGCTTGATGTCTGGGGTTTTAGGCTGGGTTTCTGTACAGCACTTTGAGATATCAGCTGATGTGAGAAGGGCTTTATAAATACATTTGATTATAGCATTTCTTTCACATGATCCATCAGTTTGGACAAGTGTGTCTGGGTAAGCATCATCTAATATTTATAAACTATTTTTATCTGGACACTTTCTATTTTTGATATTGTCACTATGCAAGTAACCATTTCACTGTACCATTTAGACCTTACCATTTAGATTTGATTTGATATAGTGTGTGTTTACCAAAGACGGTAATGTGAAGAACAATATGACCTGCACCAAAGTTCAATTAGGATATAGGCCAAGCATTACATAGTGCATTTTTATCTGGAGTTTTGCGTTTTCATTAACCAACAATGCAGTTATAAGCTAAATAAGGTGTTAGGGGCTTGTAAGTAAGCATTTCACTGTAAGGTCTACACCTGTTGTATTCGGCGCATGTGACAAATCCCATTTGATTTGATTTGCTGTAGGCTACTACTTTCACCACTTTTAGTCTTGAAATCTTTGGCTGTTAACTATTCTACCTTACTCATTCTGTTTAGCACATGGCCTCACATGCTTAAAGAGATGGGTGGAGCTAAGGTTTAAGAGGGTGTTAACGATGCTGAATAGGTGTAGACAAAGAGCTCTCCAGCAGGTGTACCAAAACATTCAAGGACCATTTTCTCAAAAGTGGGGTTACTAATGTATCAACTTCAAAGCAGAATTACTTTCCCATTGTTCCTCAACTGCAGAGTATGATATACCATCTTGTAGCTCTAAGTCTTCACTTTTATCCAATTTAAAAAACACAATTTCAAATATTGCAACACAAGACCGAATTAAGGTGGTCGGTCACATTTTGTGTTTTGGGAACCTCTTGTAATGTACCCACACTGTTCCCACAATGTCATGTTCATCGTAACGAGGAGAACAAGGCGCAGCGTGATTGGAATACATTCTACTTTTATTGAAACAAATTACACTTAAACTACCAAAACAACCATGAAGTTATTACCAACTAGTGCTTACATGCAACTACACAGACAATAACCCACCAAACCTAAATGGGAAATGGCAACCTAAATAGGATCCCCAATCAGAGACAACGATAAACAGCTGTCTCTGATTGGGAACCAATTCCGGTCACCATAGATCTACATATACCTAGACTTACTAAAACCCCATAGGTATACAAAAAAACCTAGACAGGACAAAAACACCTAGACAATACAAAAACTACACCAACCACCCTTGTCACACCCTGACCTAACCAAAATAATAAAGAAAACAAAGATAACTAAGGTCAGGGCGTAACACACAACCTAATTACATGTTCTGGGAACATTATTGTAATATCAAATGAAAGTTTTGTGCTCCCTAATACAAACATTATGAATACAAATGACATATTTGGTATAAAGAAAATATCTGAATGTTATTATCCTATTGTTAGATAAAACCCTATCTAGAACTTAATGAGAATCTTGGCTAATATTCTGAGGGAAATGATTTTGTCTTCCCAGCAAACTGGGATTATTCAACAAAGGGTGGTATGTGTGTGAAGCTGGTATCTTGAGTTGATGAAAACAACCTCACAAGAGGTGCAGTTTATTGGTAATTCTCAGAGAAGCTGGCTAAACTATCTACCAATCTAAAAATTGTTAGCGGACATGGCTAATTGAGTGACTGTCAGTGACTGACATAAGATAAACAACTGCTGATGCAGTTTTCCACCTGGTGTATTCTACTATTCTTATACTCAGTAGTAAAGTTGAGACCCCGACTGAGGTACTAAATTATTATTATTATTGCATCGCAGTACTTGAGGCGTCACTACAGACCCGGGTTCGATCCAAATCTGTGTCATAGCCAGCCGTGACCGGGAGACCCATGAGGCGGCACACAATTGGCCCAGCGTCGTCCGAGTTAGGGGAGGGTTTGGCCGGCCGGGATGTCTTTGTCCCATCACGCTCTAGCGACTCCTTGTGGCGGGCCGGGAGCCGGCAAAATGACTCAGTCGCCAGTTGTACAGCGTTTTCTCCGACACATTGGTGCGACTGGCCTCCGGGTTAAGCGAGCAGTGCGTCAAGATGCAGTGCGGCTTGGTAGGGTCGTGTTTCGGAGGAAGCAGGGCTCTCGACCTTCGCCTCTCCCGAGTCGGTACGGGAGTTGCAGCGATGGGACAAGACTATAACTATCAAATGGATATAACGAAATTGGGAGAAAAAGGGGTAAAAGCACACACACACACACACACTAAATCCCATAGTGGATATTTTGCATGTGAAAGATGTCAGATTAAAGGCTCTTGGAATAGGTGTGTAGTGTTGCACTCTGAGAGGACACATTCAGTGAGAAATTATGCTGATTTTAATAACTTGACTAGACATCAGGTAGCTACATCTCCATTGATAGACGCTGGAGTTACTTGTATTTCAGGGTTTCCATTAGGTTTTATGCATATTGTGTGCCACGAGGAGTATATTAATTTTCCTTAAACGAGGCCCTAGAACATGCAAACTTTCTTCCTCTCAGAAAACCAAGTTGTCAGAGGCTCAAATCTCCTTTCAAGGCTTATTGCAAAACAAATTTGCCCGACAACCTCGGTCACAGGCAGAACTTGACCGATGGAAAGCCACGGAGTACAGGCAGTATCTGCTTTACACCGGTCCCATAGTATTGAAGGATGTTGTTCCCAAAAAAGGTCCATCACCATTTTATGTCCCTCAGTGTAGCCATGTAATGTAGCTAGATTCAGATGACGACAGGAGGCATTACCTTGATGATGCCAAACAGCTGCCGATGCACTTTGTTGCGATGAGCAAGAGTGTCTATGGTGAAACATTTACAATGTAGAATGTACATGGTCTCACTCACTTGGTAGATGTTGCATTTCACAACTGCTCACTCAATGACCTTACATGCTACGAATTTGAGAACCATTTGCAGTGGTTTAAAAGTGCAATCAAAGGCCCACATAATCCATTGGTACAAGGGACTGTCTGAATCAAGCCAAGTGAAACATACTGTCAAGAACATCCAAACATACATCAAGAATAACATGCGAGATGGTTGTTTCCTCCTCCAGGACAAATGTGACTCAACTGTTTGCAATTATGGCTTATATTATATTGTTTAATAATGTCTTTTTCCCCAGGTTCTAATCTCAGAGGATGTGGGCCAGAGCAGTGTGGATGGAAAATGAGAAGGAAGTAGAAGGTATTATTCAGGGCACTGGATCAAAGACCGTGTGGTGGCCCCCAAATAAATAGGACAAAGCAAGAAAGGATTGGTCCACAACCTCTCTTCTGATGAGAAAACTGACATACGGTAAATAGCAGATACATTATACTTGATAATGCAATAAGTAAAAACTGCTGTTTGTTAACATTGACTGTTAAATGTTTAAAGCCTCACCCCACTATTCAGAATCAAAACAACAACGTGAAGACATCGAAATCACCAAAGCCAGTGAAGGAGAGAAGACCCCCCCCCCCCCAAGAGAAACCAAAAGAAAACTACATTCAAAGAATGTATAACTGGTATGTTGAAACACACATTGACAGTTTGTGTACATTAAATTTGCTTGCCATTTTTTCCCCCTCTGTATATTGTTGTATATTTAGAATTTCATGATTAATGCAACCTCCCACCGCCAGCCGCTACTGCCTCCAAGTTACGTAAGTACGGTAGCCTGCAATGCCGACTACTAATAGAGCCCTTGTCCCTAAACCGTAGCCACTGAACAACCTCCTTGCCTGTTGACAGACTGGGAGAACCTTTAATTGTATTGCTGTACTTTAACTGATCATTTTAAATCTGAGCTGAAATCCACCTGGATTTACAGCCTACTGGGTAGGGGCTTGGGAGGTGAACTTTGGCATGTAGTAGAATTTTGGTTTAAAGTTTGGTCATGTGTTTAGGTTGACTTTTTCAAAGTCCACTTCAATAATACTTAAATACATGAAAAAGGTTGGATGTTATTTTACACTGTTTATTTTCAGGCAAAGGTTTACACCCCACCGAAATATGCTCCGGAACACTAGAAAACCTGTGCCACTGCTACCAAGAAGCAAAAGGCTAAAACGCAGCACAAAGCCACCAACTAATGACAGTGAGGACGACCCTTCACAATGTAAGCCAACTCTGTATCCTTAATCACTGTATTTGAGAAAGGTATTCTAATTGTAAAAACTCACGTGGCTTATCCCTGGAGAATGAGTACTCGAGGTCTCCTTCTGCCTTCTTAATTGAGGGATCCCCCACACCAAATCGCTGCAAAGGATCAGAATCTTTTCTTGTGACACAACAAGTATGAAACTCACCATTTAGAATTTTGGTTTAAAGTTTGATAGAAATTAGATTGTGTTTAGGTTGCCTTACAAATGTGTGTAGAAAAATGCTGGACGTTATTTTACACTTGCATTTGTTATTGAAAACTGAAACACCCAGCAAGCCACCAAGTATTGTTGGTGAGGGGAAATGGAAAACTAAAACATCACACAAATGGAGAATGATTTTCTAAAATACATTGTGAGAAATGAAATGTTTCATTGGTATGAGTTGAATGACATTATATTGCCATGTAGTACTGGATGGAAAAACCCTATACATGTGTAATGCATTAATGTTCTTTTGTAAGGTTACAGATATCTCAGATCTCAAAGCTGGAGGGGAAAGACATCCCGGACCGGGTGAGGAGAACAATGCATCGGTAAACTATTACCATATTTCCTTATTTCATTTTACATGACATTTAAATACCTTCTCTGACTAATATGTGTTTTCCCCCTTTACAGCAGGTGTGCATCTTGGTGAATCAAAGGCTACAGAGTTAGAAATACTACATGTGATGTCAACCTGCCTGAAATATGCACCTGACCGCATGGGGGGCAGTGGGAGGGCCAATGAGGAAGGAGATGAAAGAGTTCTTACGAAGTTTAAAGCATCAAAGCCTTTTCCGACAGTGACGTTTTGGGGTTTATTTTATATCTCATTTGTGTTTTCAGAAGCCTGTGCCAGAAATGTATTTTTTTTAAATTATAATTTAATGGCTTGTACATCTACATTGTGGTGCAATTTTTTATTCTTAATTTAAACCATTCTTGACTTTGACAAAATACATTTGCATAAGAGTTTTTACATGGACAAAGGTTTACACAATGCTTTTCCAAGTTACTGCTCTAATTGTGTTTCACAAAATGACAATAGCCAACAGTAGTATAGACCCTAAGTCTGGAACATTTTGCACCATGTGTAGAACTGTATTATACATATCAGGGTGCTGTTCAAGAGTGTTCAAAATCAGAACGGTCCTGGTTGATGCAGGTCGTTTTCCTATTCTTAGCTCAGGCTCTTATCCTTATTTAATGTAAAGAAGCCTACATCAACAAATGGCAACTACTTCTAAACATCTAATCAACGCACTTCATGGATTGGTCATAATCCCTGTTGAATTCATGGTGTGTTTAGGTCAAATCAGATCACAATGTGTTCTCAACCTCATCCCAATATTTACATGTAGTTGATTATTAGTTGAGTATAGTATATAAACCCTAAAGTACTGGAAATACAAAAATAACTGTTGGCAGTCTTTTTCAGTGGGTGAATAAAGGTTGAAATCTCATTGATCAACGTCTCAACCATATATTGCCCAAATGTCCACGTTGAAATGACATGGTGTCCCCAGTGCGGTGGGTCTGCATCCCTCTGACCTCTACACCCTCACTGCTGCCAGCCCTCCACCCCTTGCCCCACACCCCTCGCTACACAAATATACAGCAGGGTCTCTAGGCCTGTTTTCCTCCCTCTTCCTCCTGGTGCCTTCACCAGGCCTGATGCCCTTGACTTTGTGCTTGTCTAGGATGCAAATTCACAGAGGTTAGGATAATAAACAGCGCTAATGGGCTAGGGCTCGGAGGAGGCCACACTTCCTGCCTCCCCAAACAGGCTCCTGGGAGAAATCACAACAGAGACACAGAGGGGGGGGGGGGGGACTTAGAAATGTAATGCATGACTTACCCGCCAGGTCAGGAAGGAGACCTCGTCTAGCATCTCCCTCTGAGTAATCTCTATTAGAGCCTCTGCTCCTTTCTTTCTTTTCTGCTCATTAACGTTTAAAAAAAAAGAGCTTTCACCATTTTCACTGGCTTTGTATCTTTTGTGCTGTGTGAGTTCGCCAGAGTTCGTACTTAAAGCCCGTTTGTGCTTTCCTATTCAGGCAACATCACACAACAGCTCCACAGTATTTCAATCTGGAGTTAATATCATGTCTGAATAAAATATCAGACAAGCTTTGAGCCAGCTATGCAAAGTCCCTATGTTCTTTGTGTGGGTGGGTGGAGAAGATGGGGATCAATGCACATGCTTGTCAGTCTTTGTGGTGCTGATGGCTGCTCCAGCATGTTGAGGTTGTGGGGTTATGAGTGGGGTTATATGGTGGATCAACCACAGTTCTTTCTGGGGTTTTGGCAGATGCACCATGCAGCCTGTGTTGGTCCCATTAAACATTTGGCTGAATAGTCACTCTGTGATCATTAACACAAAAGATCATTAGGATTCCTGAGATACCTCGACACAGGGGAAAAACCCAGCAGCTGAACAGAGCAGCCTCAACAACACAGAGCGGGGACTTGGCCAAGTTCAAACGAACTACAGAAACCTCTCAGTGGGCAATTAAGGCTCTCCAACTTTAATTTTTTTCTCTGGCGACCAGATCTGGCCCTGCTAGAGGATGGAGGGAGTCTCTGGTGTGTGGAAGGTGATGGGGAGGATGGAAAGGGGGCACCAAGTTCTGCCCCAGTTAAAGAGAAGAGAAGGGGTTCAGCGGTGTGAGAGGAAGAGGAAGGAGGAAGGGGAAAGGGGAGGGGGAGACTGCTACAGCTGCCGCTGTGCTTCATCTGGGCAATTAGCTGTTATCAGCTCCCTGGGTGTCCTGAGACCCAACTTTCACATGCTGGCACTTCACCAGATATCCCTCATCCCCACATCACACACACAACTCCACAGGGACACACAAAAACATTCAGACAGAGAGAGAGAGAGACACACTCAGAGCAGAGGCACATGGACAGAAACACTCAAAGTACAGACTTAAAATTCCAAAGGAAACCTTCAGCAAAAATATGAATTTACATGGGAGAGCTAAAAGTTAGTTATATACTTTTCAATTTTTTAAACCACGCCCATCATCATATTTCCCAGTATGCTCTATTACAGGTAGATTTAAAAAAAATGTTTGTGTCAATATCTATGTTTTTTCATATACATTGATTGATTAAAATAAATCTTATGCCACTCAAATATAAATAACATAAACTATTACAATCTGTTACTTGGACATATTGCATCCGTTCCTGAAATGGTTGCTCCAGTTTAGATGTTTAAGGTAGTCTCATATCTGAGCATTCCTAACCCTGGCAGTCATGTCAAATGTTGGATACGCCCACCCTGGTTGGATTCCAATAGGAATTACAACAGATCACTTTGCAAGCCAGGATAATGTGACATGCAGGCCTGATGTGGCATGTAAACAATGAGTTTCAGGCCACTGTATCAGGGTAAAACTAGGCCCACAAAAGAATGCCTTCTAAAATATTTATTGTATTGTCTTAAAGAATGACATTTTAATGACAACATATTCACTTAGGATCTCACTTGATGAAGGCCACAGGACTGAAAATGAATGAATGCAACAACCATGTCACTGTCACTAGCAAATACATTCATATGTGGTACTGGTAACTCTAAAATTCACTTGAAAGGCACCCTGGGAAATATGCAAATAAGGCTTAAAATCCTAAAGAAGGGCTATTCTATTCCGGTCCTGAGGGACGAAACATTTCTCGTTTTAGATTTTTGTATGGTTCTTCAGAGACCCTAAATTGGTTCCCTTATGGCATCACTCTCAAGACCCTTATTCGGTTCCAACTTGCACCTTTATTGTTAAGAGTGTATGCTACATATGACTAATGAAGACATTCCTCATTAGTGTTACAGTCTTATATCTCGAAGTCTAAGAGGCACAACTGGTATCTGGTGGTTAACTGTAGAGTGTGGTCTCTATGGGCCTCTCTCTTTAGGCTGTAGCTCGGATTGTCTTCTAGAGGGTTGTCACATGTTGCACACATGTTCGTCCAGCCTTGTGAATCACCCTTTGTAAGGAGTGGCATCCTTCACGGCAGTTGGTGTATTTCCCCTAGATAGAAACTGACCTCGCCACCTTTCACCCCCTGATTGAAATGATATCACCTCCCAGTAGATATGGGACGACATAGGTGTATGTGTTGGGGCATGTTACTGTTGGTCTCCATTAACACAAAATGCAAGCTTCTTTTCAAGTGGTGCTATGTTTTAGCACTTCTATCCTGAAGTTAAGCACCGAGCACTCTCAAGGGCACTTATAGAATGGACAGGTGTAGATGGGGTCAAGAGAGGGGGGGGGCCCTCAAAGTATGAGGGATTAGCTAGGGTACAGGCACACCACAGACATTCAATCAGAGAGGGAACACTGCTGCACCCAGACAGCAGCTACAGCTGACAGTAGCTGCCCCTTTGGAGCACAGCACCCCTCTTTCCAGGCCAGGAGTTACCACCAGCTCTATTGGCTGCTCCAGCTCCCATCTGCTCACTCATGGCTGTGCGGTTTGGCATGTCCAGTGAGTTTTGGATGTCCCAACCCACACCCCTGTTCTGGCCAGCCCAATACTCCTCTCCTTTTTGGTAAATATGGATTGGTTTCCCCGCCCTGACTAAGACTGTACTCCCTTCTCTGGCCTCCGAGCTTGTTTTTACCTCCTCCCTACACACACGTGCACATGCATGTATGCATGCATTGACATGGACGCACACACACACAACGCACAGCTGACTCACCCCAGCCCCCAGACCAGAGTGGAGCTCAGCACATTCTCCCGGGCACAGAGAAACCCTGGCAGGATATACAAGCAAGTTCTGGCATCAGGAGCCTTCTGTTTTTCAAAGGTCTGCTCTTGTTAAATACTAACTCCTTCCACATTCCCAGCGATCAAATACGAATTGAAGTTGATTCAAATGCATAATTCATGGTCTGGAAAGCAATGCTTCTCATTTCACAGTGAGACAGGGATTCATTCACCTTACTGTAAGCTGCTCTGCCCCAAATAGTACTTTCTTGATCCTGTCACATACTATTTTGTATTCTTTAACTTACTACACTCAGCGTACTACACTCAGCGTACTACACTCAGCGTACTACACTCAGCGTACTACACTCAGCGTACTACACTCAGCGTACTACACTCAGCGTACTACACTCAGCGTACTAAATGTTCTATACTCCTTGATATCTCCTTGTGTTCTTTGTTCACAATGCACAGATGCAGGGTCATGAACCGAGTTGCCACACTCAGTTGAAGAGACTCTGTCTGACAGCTGATGTTTGTGATTTATTGGACCTCCTGTCTCTGGGTAGAGAGAGCAACAGACAGGCCTCGTAACTCAGGTGTTCCCATTCCACACCCTGTCACTGGCTGCAGATGCCAAGGCCTGTAAATCCAATGGAGTCTTTAAGGCAGCGTGCGGGGAGAGCAGATGGAGAGACACACTGCTGTACATGCTTTATGAATATCCTAAATTACGCAAGGTTCAAGGATTCACAGCATGACTGCTTTGACTCGAACTGAGGTGCAACATGCAATGAGTGAAGGGTGAGGAATAGGGTCTTATCAATCAAGTTCATAATTACATTTGTTGTTGATTATGAATGAATGAATAAATACAATGGTGTATAGATGGACTCATCGATTGAATCAAATGATTCCCAGCATTCCATTTCCATTGCAGAACTCTTTTCTCAGAGTGGTCCAGACTAATAATGTGTTTCTTCTCCCCTGTGTTCCACTGTAGTGCCTGTTACATAATGAGCACATCTAATTAGTAGCAGACTGTTTTGTTCTGACCTGGGTCTATATATACAGTGGGGAGAACAAGTATTTGATACACTACTGATTTTGCAGGTTTTCCTACTTACGAAGCATGTAGAGGTCTGTAATTTCTATCATAGGTACACTTCATCTGTGAGAGACGGAATCTAAAACAAAAATCCAGAAAATCACATTGTATGATTTTTAAGTTATTAATTAGCATTTTATTGCATGACATAAGTATTTGATACATCAGAAAAGCAGAACTTAATATTTGGTACAGAAACCTTTGTTTGCAGTTACAGAGATCATACGTTTCCTGTAGTTCTTGACCAGGTTTGCACACACTGCAGCAGGGATTTTGGCCCACTCCTCCATACAGACCTTCTCCAAATCCTTCAGGTTTCGGGGCTCTCGCTGGGCAATACGGACTTTCAGCTCCCTCCAAAGATTTTCTATTGGGTTCATGTCTGGAGACTGGCTAGGCCACTCCGGGACCTTGAGATGCTTCTTACGGAGCCACTCCTTAGTTGCCCTGGCTGTGTGTTTCGGGTTGTTGTCATGCTGGAAGACCCAGCCACCACCCATCTTCAATGCTCTTACTGAGGGAAGGAGATCTCACGATACATGGCCCCATCCATCCTCCCCTCAATACGGTGCAGTCGTCCTGTCCCTTTTGCAGAAAAGCATCCCCAAAGAATGATGTTTCCACCTCCATGCTTCACGGTTGGGATGGTGTTCTTGGGGTTGTACTCATCCTTCTTCTTCCTCCAAACACGGCGAGTGGAGTTTTGACCAAAAAGCTCTATTTTTGTCTCATCAGACCACATGACCTTCTCCCATTCCTCCTCTGGATCATCCAGATGGTCATTGGCAAACTTCAGACGGGCCTGGACATGCGCTGGCTTGAGCAGAGGGACCTTGCAGGATTTTAATCCATGACGGTGTAGTGTGTTACGAATGGTTTTCTTTGACTGTGGTCCCAACTCTCTTGAGACCAGGTCCTGCCGTGTAGTTCTGGGCTAATCCCTCACCTTCCTCATGATCATTGATGCCCCACGAGGTGAGATCTTGCATGGAGCCCCAGACCGAGGGTGATTGACCGTCATCTTGAACTTTTTCCATTTTCTAATAATTGTGCCAACAGTTGTTGCCTTCTCACCAAGCTGCTTGCCTATTGTCCTGTAGCCCAACCGAGCCTTGTGCAGGTCTACAATTTTACCCCTGATGTCCTTACACAGCTCTCTGGTCTTGGCCATTGTGGAGAGGTTGTTGTCTGTTTGATTGAGTGTGTGGACAGGTGTCTTTTATACAGGTAACGAGTTCAAACAGGTGCAGTTAATACAGGTAATGAGTGGAGAACAGGGGGGCTTCTTAAAGAAAAACTGAGAGCCGGACTTTATACTGGTTGGTAGGTGATCAAATACTTATGTCATGCAATAAAATGCAAATGAATTACTTACAAAATCATAAAATGTGATTTTCTAGATCTTTGTTTTAGATTCCGTCACTCACAGTTGAAGTGTACCTATGATAAAAATTACAGACCTCTACATGCTTTGTAAGTAGGGAAACCTGCAAAATCGTCACTGTATCAAATACTTGTTCTCCCCACTGTAGATGATTCTTGTACATACGCAGAGAATGGGGCTCATCTATCCAGCCTGGCCCACAGAGATCTAACCCTGAGTTTACCATGCATGGCAGCCCAGTGTGGGGCATGGAGGGAGAGATAATGGCAAACACATGTAGAGGGAAAGGGCTCAACGGCGAAGGAGCCAAGATGTTTCATCTTTAAAGTGATAATTATTCTACCCCAACTCTGCACTTCTCTATGTGGGTCTTTGATGTAAGGGAGTATATGGCAGTTCACAAGACAAGATTGAAATTAGAGGAGAGTGTAATGAATTTGATGGCCCCATATTTAGGTTAAATTACTAATTAGTGATTTTCTGTATGTGCAATGTGTGCAATTTGTGCGTGTGTGCTTGCTTGTGTGAGTGCGAGCATGTATATGTATGCATAGGTGCGTATGCGTGGAGTCCATGGCATGACACAGATGCCAGTGGAAAAGGGTGCATCTCATTGTGCCAGCTGTGCATATTTTTGAAGTTAAAATGTGCAGATAACCCCCTCACCAACCATGAGTCTGGGGGAACTCCACAGGGGGAGCACTAAGGCCTGGAAATGGGGAAAAGGTATTTGAAGTCTTATAAAAGTACTGAACTGTAGGTATTGTACTGTACGTTCTTCAGTTTCATGTTGAATTACAGTAATTCGTGAATAAGAGTTTGCAGTGGGGATCGCCTGAAACAAGCATATATCTGTCCACTTCAAATGAACTGGAACAACAGAGTAACATCCCAGTCCAAAACTGTGCTCTTATTGAGTCCCTACTCTGTCCTGAGTTTAAGCTAAAAGATAAACTGAGAAATCCATTCACTTCTGTAGTAGCCCCTCATCCCCCACCTACTACACCCCCATCCCCCACCTACTACACCCCCATCCCCCACCTACTACACCCCCCATCCCCCACCTACTACACCCCCCATCCCCCACCTACTACACCCCATCCCCTTACCACTTACCTTACCTCCTTTAAAGCTGGGCAGCCCTCTTTCCAGCAGCCAGACAGGATAGCCCACATCCTGTGAGAGGCAGGAAAGAGCCCCACCCTCAGGCCCAGATGCAATTGCGTGCTCCAGGCAGCACCCCTCCAGCCTTCCACCGCTCATACTCATCTATCTCTGATACAAAACATGCTAACACTTCAGCATCATAGTAGAATGCTAATCATTCTCGAAGCAAAACTGAAATTCGGTTCACATGGAATTGACACTTAATTATAGCCAATTGTGTGCACCGTGCAAAGCTGCAGCTCGTTTGGACACTCTCTCAGAGATCTCCAGGCTCTGTGAGGTGTACCACAAGTGTGTGGTTATCTCAACAGCTGACACCAATTTGTGTGAGCTGAGCTCTTCTTGGATCTATCTGCTCCCCCATGCTTCAGTGAACTCTGGCCCTACCTCCATCAGATGCACACAGCCAGTTATGGGTTTGCTGGCTGCAGTGACAACCACATACAGATCAGGAATTTTGTTACCAGTCTTCACAGTTTTTTCACTCTAAATACACAGCCAAAAAGGTCTGTGTTGGGTCAGCTCAGGGTTGGAGTCTAAAGTTTGAGGCAGAAGTCTGACATATGGTACTTATGGTGGGTGAAGCTTTCAGAGTGATTGACCTCTAGTAGACTACAGGTGTTGTGAGATGGGTACAGAGACGGCCAGTCAGAGAAATACAGCATTTCGTGGATAAACGTTTTTTATCTTATTTTTAAATTTATTCTCTGGTACTACAGAACAGTGTCTACTCCAACATAAACGGATAAGAAAGGGCTGGATTGTCTCAAGTTCAAATGTTTTGTTTTCATCATTAAATCTTTAGCAATTAACTTGATATTCAACATAACCTCACTCTTAACTACAATGTCAACATCACTTAAAGAAGTCCTTCATTCAGTCTCTGATGTAGACATCTGTCTCCCTGTGTTCCCATCATGCTCTAGTTTGAGGTCAAAGGGAGGCGTCCTCTAAACTCAGCCACACCAAACCTCCCTGGCTCTAACAAGTCGCTTGTTTTGGATAGGGCTGTCAGAATGTCAGGGCCCTGTTTTTCAATACCATGAAAGCACATGCACACCCAACCCAAGAAGCTTGGCCTCCTCCCTTACATGAGAGACGGTACCAGAGACGAAAGATGAAGCAAGACACCCCACTCGCTGTTTAAAAGAAAAATCTGGTTCAATGAATGTCAATGGACTAAGTAGACCAGACCCAGCTGCAATTGCAGTGGTGTCTATGGGAGACACACCCAGTTAAGTAGACCTGAACTGAAAATGTTCTCCCCAATGGTAAATGGCCTGAGTGAACTACCTTCATTTATCCACCATCTTTGACGGGACAACAAGTAAAAGCGGTCTGGGTCCTGAACAGCTCCACAGAGAGGCTAACATGATTGTTCCCTGTCCAGCGGTCATGTTTCTGGCTGCAGTTCACAGGCTGCTTTCAGGTGTGAGAACTCCTCTCTGCCAGACCAGGCCAACCATCCAACCGCGGCAGCGTTGTAATTTAGACCATTAAGATGTAGTGCAGAGGTCTGAGAGAGCTGGCAAGGGGACAGGTTCACACACCACTCCCAGGCCCAGCCGTTACAGTACAGAAGCAGCGCTGAGGGAGTGGGCAGGGTCAGGGAGCTGGACCTGCTGGACCTGCTGGATCGGCCAACACATGTAGGATTTCCCTCCCCAGTCACTACCAGGTTGGACAGAGCAAGTCTGGTTTATTTAACTTGTTAGCCTTAAAATTTCTAAAAGCATAATATTAAACTGATGAAACACTGAACTTTGCAGAGTTATACAATAGTTCAGACTGGGTGTTTGGCCTCCGAGACCTGTGTAATTAGTAGCCTCATGCACTTTGTCTCTGTGTAAATTTCTCCAGAGATGCACTGTTAATTTACAAAAGTCGAGCCACCTCAAGATTTTTCCAAGATGAATGGTGACTGTGTGTATGTATAAATGTGTGTGCATACAGATGTAGGATCTTAATTGATCACTCTTTTGTTGCTGAGAATTTGTAGTGCATTCAAGGTTTAAAAAGGCTTCTAAAGATTGTAATTTCCGCTTAAAAATGTCAGACTTGATTTCCTGTAAGATTTTTATTATCAACCCCTACAAAAAATTTCCATTAATTATAATCCACATAATAATTAACATTTCCTGTTGCTGCAGGATTCTTTTCCTGCTGTAGCAAACTGGCTCAAATTAAGATCCTACATCTGTAGTGTATTTGAGATTTATTAAGGCTTCAAAAGTTTGTAATTTCCGATTTGACATTTCAGACTTGATTTGCCCTAACAAAAATGTTATCAACCCCTAAAAAAAATCCATTAATTATAATCCACATAAATGTAATTTCCTGTTACTGCAGGATTATTTTCCTGCTGTAGCAAACTTGCTCAAATTAAGGTCCTGTGTGTATGTCACTGCAGACAGTATCTGATGGGCCTCTGTGCTGCAGTCAGTGTGGAAGTTGTGCCGCCAGGAGTGGCTCTGTCTGTCTGACTGTTTGGCCTAAGGCTCATAAAGCTTGCTCCATCAGCCCTAAAATGATTCCTCCACAGCAAAGCTGACTTCTTATCATGATGACAAGCTGGGGGAGCTGATCACTTCATCTCCATCTGTCACGTTTAGTTCCTACAGTACACTACCAATGTAAGATCTTAATTTGACACCATGTTGCAGGATACTTTTCCTGCACATTTGTAATTTCCAATAGATCCATTAGAAATTTCTAGTAGATTTTCCGTTATGAAAAATTGATCCAACCCATACAAAAATGATGATCCACATAAAAATTACATTTCCTGTTGCTGCAGGATAATTTTCATGCTGTAGCAAACTGGCTCAAATTAAGATCCTACATCTGTACTCCCTCTGGCTCTTTTAGTCAGTTAAAAATATCAGCTGTGGGAAGGAGCTGGGCCAGCCAGCCAGGATTCAATGCGTGGACTGTATGTTGCAGCTTGACACATGTACACTGTAAACCCCAATGTGCTGTCATTACTCAAAACCTTTGAGGAAAACTGTTGCACTTAATGTATCTGAGTACAGTTACTTAAAGTGATTTTGTAGTCATTACTCAAAGCGATACGAGTCCCTTTGACTCTGTAAAGGGTCCATATTTGAGATGTATCAGCTGAAAACATTTTGAGTAATGGCCCCACTAAGCCACACAACATATAATTTCTGAGTGTGCCTTGCCTTATCGAGTGCATTGTAGAGTTACCACCCATGACCTTAATTTGTTAGTAACAGAGACATGAATGTTGAATTTGTTCATTTTCAGTCCTGTGGTCTTCATCCAAGTAAGTTCCTAGGTGAATGTTATCATTGTAATTAAACTCTTTATGACAATACATTACATATCTCATTAGGCCTTATTTTAAGGCCTAGCTTTACCCTAGCACAGTGGCCTGCAACTCGTGGTTTTCAGGTCACATCAGGCCTGCAAGTGGGGTTGGAAAATTCATGAAACTCTCCTAAAATCCCCAGATTTTCAAAAAATCTTGGTTGAACGATTTCAAGGAATCTTCCGACCGAGATTTCTGGAAAACCTGAGAAATGTGACAGTATTTTGCAACCCTACCTGCTAGTTACATTATGCTGGCTTGCAAAGTAATGTGTAATTCCTATTGGAATCCAGCCAGAGTTAGGATATCCAATAGTTGATTTAAAAAAAAAATGATTGCCAGGGTTAGGAACAGTGTGAGGAGACTACCTAGGCCATTTAAACTGGAACAACCATTTAATTAACAGGTGCAAAAAATCTAACTAAATGAATGGATTAGTTTAAAAAACAAACATATGTTGTATATATTTGTAGCATAAGATTAAAACATGAATTACTCAATGTACATGTAAAAACACAGATGTTGAAAACAATTCCAAAAAATGTACCTGCAGTAGAGCATGCTGGGAAAATGTTAATATGTTATCATAACTTTAAAAAAGAGATGATGTGACTTGTCATTTAGTTTTGAGTTGACTTTGAGTTCAGTTTACTAGAACTATTTGAGTAAAAAATGCCATGGGGTTTACAGTGTAGTTATTGATATAGTATAGTGTGGAGAACCAGACCGGGACACTCGTTATGTATTTATACTTGTCTAACTGCAGGTTATGTTCCTGTCTGGAGCTGGGTGGATGGATGGTGTCGTGACTGGAGGCTCTGTACAGCAGGACTGGGGAAGGAAGCAGAGACAGGAGACATCTAGCGGCCTTTTGTAACTGGAACACAGACAGGGTTCATTGGTTCTGCTGTTGGTGGATATCAAGCCCTTTGGTGTCTTTGGTGCCTGGTGGCAGGTAGCATAGCGGTTAAGAGTGTTGGGCCAGTAACCAAAAGGTCGCTGGGCAGAATCCCCAAGCAAATTAGGTGAAAATCCCTAGTTGCTCCTGTAAGTTGCTCTGGATAAGAGGGTCTGTAAAATTGTATATTCATTGTATATTCATTGTATATTCATTGTATATTCATTGTATATTCCAGTCAGGTGTACAGTAACATCGGCCACTTCTACCTTTTGTTCTCTTTTGGTTTTGGAGACCAACATTTTAAAAGCATACATCATGTAAACACTTCTTAAAAATGTTTACATGTGTATCTATGCAATTTACAACAAGGACACAGCAGATTTATACGGCCATATACAACACATGTAAATATATTTAATATCTTAATGTATGCAACAGCAACACTATACTTCATTTACTGCTGTGAAACAAAGAACCTTTGAAAATGCATAAAATAAGATTTAAACTTTATAGCTTGTAAGTATTAGACAAAAAAATGTAAACCCCAGCTCTCCACAGTTAAAAGTATTCTAAATGACATGGCTAATGTGTGCCATTATATCATCTCTTACGTCCAATCAAACAAATCATCCCTCCCAGCCAACCAGGCTGAGGGACAGGGCGTGTGCAGGCAGCGGGGCTGCCCCTATCCCCATCCCCCTATCCCCAGGCCTGATTTAGAGAGACATGGCCCAATAGGACAGGGGTTTTCTGTACACTCCCAGGCAAGGGGTCTGCCTTCTTTTTCTACCCATCATTCTGTTATCTTGACAGACTGTCAGACCAGGGCAGCTACCTTCAGTCTCAACCAATTCCCAACATGTCTCTGGTATGCACTGTGTTGACATAGCATATCATGTCATAATGTCTTTTTTTTTATATATACCTCAAGCATTTTGTTGTGTGTCAATGTCCTGGGCCACTGGACTCGGATGTGGTTACATCTGAGTTTGTAGTCAGGCAGAGAGCACTGGGGGAAGCTGAGTCTAAATAATGGAAATATGTATGTGAACACATGGGGACATACAGGCCTGCTGACACCCAGTCTTTTAATATGTTTGAATTGGCACATCAATTAAAGTTAGGTAAGCCCATGGTTGGGGTTTAATTACGTTCCTGTCAGGTTACGCTCTCCCCCATTCCCCCTGACCTCTCTCTCCATGACTGTTGCCATGCCATTTGTTCCTGCCTGCCAACCATTATTTTCTCAGTGTTTTGACATCCTTCTTTCTGTTAAATGCTTGGTTAGAGGTGGCGGTAGGTCAGCGTTGGAGCATTGGGATGAATTACGACAGCAGCAGCAGCAGTACATGCCAATCGTTCCCTACAGTGCTTTCATAGACAATGTGTTTGACGTAAGGAATTTATGTGCACCAGTGTGCATGCACTAGGTCATTTGTGTGTGTGTGTGTGTGTGTGTGTGTGTGTGTGTGTGTGTGTGTGTGTGTGTGTGTGTGTGTGTGTGTGTGTGTGTGTGTGTGTGTTGTTACGGAGAACACATTCATGGGGGATGCATAATGAAGAGATATCTAGCTCTTCATACCATTCACTTTAGATGATTGAAATTAAGTAGCTTAAACTGCAAGAGTCCAAACCAAGTAGAACCCTTACAGCCTTAGCTCTGAGTGTGACAGAGGAGTGTTTGTTACCAGGCTTATGGTCTCTGTGCTGAGGACAGAGGTTGCAGTGCCACGGTGCCAAACTCTGGAAGTGGGTCAGTGCTCAGTCACACAGTGGCTGTAACACATACATCATATCACGTGTGCACCTGTAAAAACACACCGAGCTGAGGGAGAGCAGAGCAGAACAGAGCTGGCATGGCGTCACCCTCCAAATCTGGACACAAACTCAAATAGTGGGTCATTTTTACCCACAGAAAATACTCTGTGACTGGGCTTTCATTCCTCCTCAATGGTAGGTTCTGTCTTCAATAAACCTAACCCAGGACAGGACAGGACAGGAGGGAGGGAGGTTACCGGTCCAGAGGATCATGGCAACCATGATAGTCTCTGATTCTAAGTTGAGATATTTCTCTTAGTAAATTATATTCAATATTTAGTGAATATTAGTACATTGTACCTGTAATAGTAATAAAAACATGATTGATGGTTTGTTTATATCTCATTTGCTAGCCTAAGTTGAGGTGAATTTATTTGTTTTAATAAAATAATGTGTTTCCATTCTACGGTATACTTATCCCCTAAATCTTTATGTGTGTTCCACAACACTTTATACTTGGGGTCTATCGGACTACTTTGACTCAGCAATTTAACTACACATCCCAGTGGGCACAGACGTGAATTCAACGTCTAGTTTTGATTTACATTTGGTTGAGTTGCCAACTATTGTGAATTCAACTAGAAAAGAACAAAACATGTCACTATGTAATTGGATGTAGGCTAATACAAAATGGCCTGACGTTGAGGACTTCTTGCAAATCCAATTAGTTTTCCACATTGATTCAACGTCATCACATTGAGTTTGGGGTTGAAATGATGGGGAAACAAAGACTGTGCCCGAGGCAGTATCGAGTTGTGAGTTTAGCATGTCTGGAGGAGTAGGCTGTCATTAGGACGTTTTGAGCCAGAGGTCTTTGTCTGAGGCTACAAGCCTTCATTTGGAGCACTATGCCATACCACCATTCTTCTGGAGATCAGAAAACACCCAGTTCAATGAGGTCGTACGGCACAAACCATTCTGGTTTCGAATTGTGCTTGTTTATATGATAGTTAATGTCATAGACAAATAGAAATCGATGGAGTCTCAAGCGCAGACAGAGTGATAGACTCCAGACATGGTAAAGGAACATGGTAAAGAAAGAATAACAAATGATGACGGCCACTGAGTTGCACCGTGGGTCGGGTCTGGGGGCCTGGAGAGGATCAGACGTATAAGGAAAGGTCTTATTCCTCCCCTGGGCTAACACACGGCCATCTCTCATCTGCTTATCAGCCCCTGAGAGAGCCGGAGTATAGCCAGAACACCACAGGCTGTGTGGATGGACTCGTTTCCAAGATCACTGGAAAGTTTATATACAGGCAAGGTCCATATATTGTTCCCATCTGTGCAACTTTAATCATGAATATAACCATGTGCCATGTTTTAATGAAAATAACCAATTTTAAGAGAAATATGAATCTTCAGAGGGACTCCACCCATCTATACATAAAAAGGCTGCACAGAGGAACTTGTGTTGATGACACCAGTCTATGGAAAAAGGCCAGTATATGCCAGCTTCTTGATTGACGTTGGTTTGTTGGGCCTTTAACAACTTTACCTCAGTGTGTAATATTTTTTTACAAGTTTACTCACATTGTCTAAACATGTCTCAACCATGTCTGAAATATGAAAAGCTGAATCTCAGAGGGGGGTAGGCCACTGTCTCTCCCCCTGTCGCTCAAACCCCTTCCGAACATGGGCTGTCATGTATGACATCAAGTAAACAACATGTATTACGTTTAGTTTGTTTAATGTTTGAATAAATTGCACCAGCCTTGTAAAGTGTAACAGCTGTTTCGTTACTCATTTGCACTTTCCTGCGTGGTTGATGTTTACAGTGGAAAATGTCCCTGACAGCAGGCTCTGCTATGAATCTACTTGTTCTCATAAAACAACCTTTTTTTGGGGGTGGGATTTTTTTCCAATGCTCTGGCATACGGGCCAGTCTGAACGCTTTCTTCTCATCACGGGAAACTTGTAAAGAGAAATTCCAGTAAAGTGGTTCATTAAAACATTTTACAACCAGAACTTGATTAAGGAGCTTTAAAAAAAAAATATATATATATATATATATAGAGAGAGAGATTATTATTCTACACCAACCTCCACAGACTGGGTTGCATAGAATACTATTGTTTGGAATAGCATGTCTGTCAGGTTAGACAGGATGATAAGCTTGACCTATTAAAGCAGAACATCCATCAACTCTACATGAAGATTGAGGCTGGAACAATTATAGGTCAAAATAAAGCCATATCATTACAAATACTCCTGGACTACAAAATATGGCCCCATTTTCTATTTTAGAGTGTCAGAGTTGTTAACTCTGAAACCCAGTTTTACCAGTCTGTCAGTTCTCTAATGTTACCTGTAATCCTCTGAGTAGGCAGAAATGGCCTCAATCAGGAGTGGCTGGTTCGTTCACCTGTCTAAACAGCTGCTGAACAAACAGGCTGCTGTTAGTTTTAGAGTTATTCTGGCCGGGTTTCTAGGCACACTGAAAGGTAAACATCCCATTCTGAGGATTATTGGCTACACCTGAGAGAGCCCAAAGCCAGCCGCACAATCCTGTATCTGTTCCCCAGGACCCGGCAAGAAATCTGTCAGATAGATCTGGATATATACATACACCAACTGCCCTGCACACACAAATGGCATCACCCACAAAGCTCAACCACAGGACAACACATTTACACAGTCTGCCTTGATATGTGAATAAAGGTATCAAAACTTGCAACCACACTGACTTACCGACATTCATATGGTGTGCGGTGTGGAGTTTTCGTCCCGTAGTGTGAATACACACATTCACAGACAGAGTTAAAGGACAACTTTTCTCTGTCAAAGGTGTTGACACCCGGTGTGCATTAGAGTAAAATATTGTAGTCCCTGTAGGCAGCCTTGCCCTTCATTTTCAGCGCAGTAATAAGCAAGTTTACTTGCAATAATCATCAGCTGTGTGTCTCCAGCAGAGCAACAGATGTTCCCTCACCGCCTCTGGTGCTTGAGAGCAGACATACTGTGGGAAAGCAAAGAGTTACCTTATTTACATGTTTTCAGCAGTTGAAATATGCTGAAAGTACAGTTCTTTTTGAACATAAGCGTTCATGCTGTCCATTCTTTTTTTAAATAGCTTGGTGACTGATTTGAAGCTAATCTCTTTTGGGACTAGTTTATGTGGTTTTCATGCGTAAGATATTGACCAACCGTAAGTTGATCAGTGTGTCCCATTAAGCAGGAACCAGCTCTGTTAGCCATCCTTTTCAAAGAGATCTAATGTCCCAACTCACAGTGTTTCGGCCCAATGGGTACATCTCACAAACTCACACAGTGTTACTGTTCCCTGCGGTTGGCTCCATTCTTGGCAGTCACAACACACACACACAGTGCCAGGCAGGCCCAAGAAGGGGCGAATGTGCCAACAGGTGCTCTATTTAGCATGACTCAATGTCCGTTTAAACTATCACTAGTCTGTGTGAATAAGATCTTTCTAGACCCCATCACTGGTTACCCAGCCCTGGACACTTCAGTCTGGCACTGGAATTAGACCTAAACCTGGAGGCCTTAGTGTCCTCTGCCTCAGAGGGTGAGGTAGTTATGGAAACATATGCAGGTAAACCAAGCAATGGAGAGTGTTTAATTTGCTCATGCATGGAGAACCCATTAGAACAACCTGCACTCATTTTGCCCTAGTCTGGTTTGAGGACCAGCCTGATCGCCAAGTCAAATTAGCTCTGAACGGAATACATTTAAGAGTAGTGTTTGCAGTGCTGGCAGTCTTTCACATCAACTTCTAGACTGGCCCAGTTCTACACTCTGGGTTGAATTGACAGCGCAGTTTGTGGTATGGTCCCCACATTGCGGTTTTGTAGTTTACACCTTTCCTGCCATGGGGTCGGCCAGGCTGTGGGGGTTCTGTTTGTTGATGTTTAAATACTCAGGAAGATATATGGTGTGAATTAGAGAGCACCACCGACCACACTGTGCACACCAGGAGCTCCATTGTCGGCTGGCGGTTAGGAGGCAAACGCGCATTTCCAATTTCATCATGTAAAAAATATAATTTTCCAGCCCTTAACAGTTCCGCAATTTACCTGTGTAACATCAGCTCACTTGCGTTGAGAGGGAGGGATGGGAATATTTGAGGTGTGTCCTTAAAAACAGCGCAAAGGTGACAATTTCATGCTGCGCTAATGGGAAGTTTTAAGACCCACAAAAAGCCGGGTGTTAACGGTAACAGTTAGTGGATAATGAATATCATATTTAGAAACAAACTATTGGTTTCCCCCCATTCTTTTGGGAGGGGGGTTAAAAACAAGCATAGTATACCATCCACTATATCAAGGCTCGTTTAGAAGCATTGCATAGGCCTATACAGTATGTGCATATTTTTATCCTGGCCATTAGCCAACTAGCCAATGAATAAAGGGGTTTTAAATTGTCTACTGAGAGTGCCTCTGAAATACTTTGCCAATTTTTGTCTTCATGCTTTTCCATTATTCACAATTCACATAACTGCATGCTCATTTTGCTTGTTCGACTTCTAACGAGAGAAGTGATTTATGATATCATGCTTCCGACCTGATCCTGTTTAGAAATATTGTTGTTTGTTAAACAAGATGTATATTTGTTTTGTTTAATTTGAGTTTAAAAAAATAGCCTATTTGAAAGATTCACCGTCCATGGTTTATTTTTTACCTTTATTTAACTAGGCAAGTCAATTAAGAACAAATTCTTATTTTCAATGACGGCCTAGGAACAATGGGTTAACTGCCTTGTTCAGGGGCAGAACGACCTTGTTAGCTTGGGGATTTGAACTGGAACCTTTCGGTTACTAGTCCAACACTCTAACCACTAGGTTACCCTGCCGCCTGAAGATGTAGGATGCATGGCTCAAATGCAGTGCAATTTCCTCTGCATTTTGCCATAGGGTGGAAAGAAATGTTTGCAGTTGTTCTATGATATCTGAGTGAGACTGACTAACAAAATCAATGAGCCCCCCCCCCAGCCGATAATTCGACCATGATAAGTTTAGATAGCTGGCCGCTAAACCAGTAAAGGTGCGTGGGTAAAATCACTGGGGAAGACAGAACAAAAGCCATATTACAACCTATATGTTGTGATAATTGTGTTGTTTGCTCTATAACCTGTTAGTTCAATATGCCATGCGACCGTGACATATAGGCCTAGAGGCCGAGACAAGAAGGCAGACACAGTAAATTCAACCACACGTTTCAACACAAAACCGGAGATCAACCTCTGACCGGTGAAGTTCACAAAGCATATTGCATGTAACAGTTACCTACAGCATGTTCAAGCAAGTTAATGTTTCCCACATTTTTGCACCACTAAACACCCTTGATTAAGAACCACGGAGAGTTACCGCAAGTCGCAAATAAAACAGGAGCCGCCTCCACTATTCCAGTACTATTTCAACATAATCAAATCTCCTATGCTTGGTCAAATTTTTTATTTCACCTTTATTTAACCAGGTAGGTAAGTTGAGAACAAGTTCTCATTTACAATTGCGACCTGGCCAAGATAAGGCAAAGCAGTTCGACACATACAACACAGAGTTACACATGGAGTAAAACAAACATACCGTCAATAATACAGTAGAAAAATAAGTCTATATACAATGTGAGCAACTGAGGTGAGATAAGGGAGGTAAAGGCAAAAAAGACCATGGTGGCGAAGTAAATATAATATAGCAAGTCAAACCCTGGAGTGGTAGATTTGCAGTGGAAGAATATGCAAAGTAGAGATAGAAATAATGGGGTGCAAAGGAGCAAAATAAATAAATAAATACAGTAGGGGAAAAGGTAGTTGTTTGGGCTAAATTATAGATCGGCTATGTACAGGTACAGTAATCTGTGAGCTGCTCTGACAGCTGGTGCTTAAAGCTAGTGAGGGAGATAAGTGTTTCCAGTTTCAGAGATTTTTGTAGTTCGTTCCAGTCATTGGCAGCAGAGAACTGGAAGGAGAGGCGGCCAAAGGAAGAATTGGTTTTGGGGGTAACCAGAGAGATATACCTGCTGGAGAGCGTGCTACAGGTGGGTGCTGCTATGGTGACCAGCGAGCTGAGATAAGGGGGGACTTTACCTAGCAGGGTCTTGTAGATGACCTGGAGCCAGTGGGTTTGTATGAAGCGGGGGCCGGCCAACAAAGAGCATACAGATAGTAGTGGTGGGTAGTATATGGGGCTTTGGTGATAAAACGGATAGCACTGTGATAGACTACATCCAATTTATTGAGTAGGGTATTGGAGGCTATTTTGTAAATGACGTCGCCGAAGTCGAGGATCGGTAGGATGGTCAGTTTTACGAGGGTATGTTTGGCAGCATGAGTGAAGGATGCTTTGTTGCGAAATAGGAAGCCGATTCTAGATTTAACTTTGGATTGGAGATGTTTGATGCGAGTCTGGAAGGAGAGTTTACAGTCTAACCAGACACCTAGGTATTTGTAGTTGTCCACATATTAAGTCAGAACCGAGTAGTGATGCTGGATAGGCGGGCAGATGCAGGCAGCAATCGGTTGAAGAGCATGCATTTAGTTTGACTTGTAATTAAGAGCAGTTGGAGGCCACGGAAGGAGAGTTGTATACAGTGACAACTAAAAGATACCAACGTAAATGTAGTCCAATCAACGTAAGCTACAGTGCATTCGGAGCGTATTCAGACCACTTTTCCCACTTGTTGTTATGTTACAGCCTTATTCTAAAATGGATTCAATATTTTTCTCTCATCAATCCACACACAATACCCCATAAACCAAAAACAGGTTAAGAAATGTTGCACATTTATTAAAAATTAAAAACATAAATACTTTATTTTGTAAGGGTTTTCCTCCTCTTCGTCTGAAGAGGAGAGGCGAGAAGGATCGGAGGACCAATATGCGGCGTGGTAAGTGTCCATGTTTTTAATATGAAAAAACTCAACATGAACACTAATACAAAATCAATAAACGTGAACAAAACCGAAACAGTACCGTGTGGCGAACAAACACAGACACGGAAACAATCACCCACAAAACCCAACACAAAACAGGCTACCTAAATATGGTTGAGAACCATAGCAGGCCAAACATAGAAATAGACAAACTAGACATACAACATAGAATGCACACTCAGATCACGTCCTGACCAACAATTAAAACAAAGAAAACACAAAAGAACTATAGTCAGAACATGACAGTATCCCCCCCCTCCCCAAGGTGCGAACTCGAGGGGAGGGTCTGGGTGGGCATCTGTCCGCGGCGGCGGCTCTGGCGCAGGACGTGGACCCCACTCCACCATAGTCTTTGTCTGCTTTAGTCTCCTCCTAGGAACGGCGACCCTCGCCGCCAACCTAGGACTCGCAACCCTACTAAAGGGCCCCACTAGACTAAATAAACTCCTCCGGGCTGAGGGGCAGCTCCGGACTGAGGGGTAGCTCAGGACTGAGGGGCAGCTCAGGGCTGAGGGGCAGCTCAGGACTGAGGGGCAGCTTACTGGCTGATCCTGGCAGACCGGCAACTCTGGCGGATCCTGGCAGACTGGCGGCTCTGGCGGATCCTGGCAGACTGGCGGCTCTGGCGGATCCTGGCAGACTGGCGGCTCTGGCGGATCCTGGCAGACTGGCGGCTCTGGCGGCTCCTTGCAGACTGGCGGCTCCTTGCAGACTGGCGGCTCCTTGCAGACTGGCGGCTCCTTGCAGACTGGCGGCTCCGGCGGCTCCTTGCAGACTGGCGGTTCCTTGCAGAATGGCGGCTCCTTGCAGACTGGCGGCTCCTTGCAGACTGGCGGCTTTGGCGGCTCAGGACAGATGGGAGACTCTAGCAGCTCTGGACAGGCGGGAGGCTCTAGCAGCTCTGGAGAGGCGGGGGGCTCTACTAGCTCTGGACAGGCGGGGGGCTCTACTAGCTCTGGACTGAGGGGCTCTGGCGCCTCTGGGCTGAGGGGCTCTGGCGCTTCTGGACTGAGGGGCTCTGGCGCCTCTGGACTGAGGGGCTCTGGCACCTCTGGACTGAGGGGCGGAGGCTCTGGAGCCTCTGGCCTGGCGGGAGTCTCCGGCAGCGCCGAACAGGCGGGATACTCCGGCAGCTCTGGAGAGTAGGGAGGCTCTAGCAGCGCTGGACAGGCGGGAGCACCTGTAGCCAAAGGACGGAGAGACAGCCTAGTGCGGGGTGCCGGCATTGGTGGTACCGGCTGAGGACACGCACCTCAGGGTGAGTGCGAAGAGCAGGAACAGGACACACCGGGTTTTGAAGGTGTACTGGAGACCTGGTGTGTATAGCCGGCATCAAATCTTCAGGAACTCTAACACAAGTTTCAGGCTGAGTACGAGGAACTGACACAGGTGGCGTCGGACAGGTAACATGCTCCTCAGGGAGAATGCCGTGCATACTACGCCAAACCAGCAGCTCGCTCTCTTCACTCTCCTCCAATTCCATCAACAACTCCTCGAATGTCTCATCATCTCCCATCCGTTCACTCTCCTCCAATCTGTCCAATAACCCCTCGACCCTCTCAGACTCACCCCTCAGCTTCGCCGACAGCTCCAAGTGCCTCTCCCCCCCAATACATTTTTGGGGCTGCCTCTCGGGCTTCCTTGCCAGTCGCATTCCCTCGTATCGTTGGCTCTCCTGCTGCTGCTGTTGCTGCTTCTTCTGCTGCTGCTATTGCTGCTGCTGCTGCTGTTGCTGTTGCTGCTTCTTCTGCTGCCGTTGTTGCTGCTTTTTCTGCTGCTGTTGCTTCTTCTGCTGCTGCCGCCGCTGCTGTTGCTGCTGCTGTTGCTTCTCCTGCTGCACCCTGGGGCGGCGACACTCCCCTGGCTTTGTCCAGGGTCCTCTCCCGTCAAGGATTTCCTCCCACGTCCAGGAGTCTTGTGTCTTCGGCCGCTGTTGCTGCTGCTGTTTACCACGCCGCTTGGTCCTTGGTTGGTGGGTGATTCTGTAAGGGTTTTCCTCCTCTTCGTCTGAAGAGGAGAGGCGAGAAGGATCGGAGGACCAATATGTGGCGTGGTAAGTGTCCATGTTTTTAATATGAAAAAACTCAACATGAACACTAATACAAAAACAATAAACGTCAACAAAACCGAAACAGTACCGTGTGGCAAACAAACACAGACACGGAAACAATCACCCACAAAACCCAACACAAAACAGGCTACCTAAATATGGTTCCCAATCAGAGACAATGACGAACACCTGCCTCTGATTGAGAACCATATCAGGCCAAACATAGAAATAGACAAACTAGACATACAACATAGAATGCCCACTCAGATCACGTCCTGACCAACACTAAAACAAAGAAAACACAAAAGAACTATGGTCAGAACGTGACATATTTACATATACTACCAGTCAAAGGTTTGGACACACCTACTCATTCAATTGTTTTTCTTTATTTTGACTATTTTCTCCATTGTAGAATAGTAACCAAAAAAGTGTTAATCAAATCAAAATACATTTTATATTTGAGATTCTTCAAAGTAAACACGTTTGGCCTTGATGACAGCTTTGCACACTCTTGGCATTCTCTCAACCAGCTTCATGAGGTAGTCACCTGGAGTGCATTTTAATTGACAGGTGTGCCTTGTTGAATATCTGCCATACTAATGGGGATCTATAATAAATGATAATACATTTAATTTAAAAGTAGAGATTTGGATGTAAAAAATAAAACATATCCTTTAAAGCAATTAAGTAGAGGTTACTCAACCATCTCCAACTGCCTGTAGAACTCAAAACATATAATTGGTACGCACTCTGATGTTAATCAGATGTTCTTATGTTTTTCGAGGACTGTTTACAAATATTTCGTTCTGCTAATCTAATGTTACTGAGTTTACAAGTTATGATTGTTTCATATTTTAAAGTCTAACATTTATTAGACGAGCTGTTGTAACTTGATTCTATTATGTTTGACTTCTTTGCTTAACATAGTAAAGTAGTAGCCTGACACTGATATTTGAGTAAAAAACACTTGATTTGTCTATGTTGTGCTGATATAAAATGATTACTTTTTTGCAAGTTACGACTACTTAATAAAAACAGCAAATCCCTTCCTCATCCTCGTTGTGGAGTATGGCGGCCCCTTCAAAACGTGGGCTCAAAAAACACCCAAATACGTCCTTTTAGAAATGACAAACCTCTCAGTGTAGTGATGCAGGTCTTTAGATTTTGTACACATGAAATTGTTTCATTCCGAACTTTATCCGCAATGTTATATTTCCTTTAGCGCGACTCGAGCTGTTTCCCCTATCCAGCTGTTCCATTCTCTGTGTAGCCTGCTGCTACAGGTAACTGCCAAACTAAAGGAAACACCAACATAAAGTGTCTTAACAGGGTGTAGGTTGGGCCACCACGAGTCGCCAGAAAAGCTTAAATGCGCCTTGATATAGATTCTACAAGTGTCTGGAACTTCTTGTGTGGAAGCACCATAGGCTTTCAATATACTTTGTATCCCTCATTTACTCAAGTGTTTCCTTTATTTTGGCAGTTACCTGTACAGTAGAATGGACAGAGAGGCTTCACTTGAGTCGCAACAAAACGGAATATAACACTGCTGATAAAGTTAGGAATTACACAATTTAATGTGTACAACATCTAAAGACCTGCATCACGGATGCATTTTGGTGTTTTTGGAGCCTTTGTTCATGTTTTCTGTGGGCCCCTATGCTACACAATGAGGAAGTGATATGCTGTTTGGGGTAAGTTTCTCAAAAACATGTGAAATCACCACAAAAGGTGTCCGGACCCTTCTATAACATGCAGTTTATATCAAAAATAGAGGTTTGGTTGTAAAGAAATAAAACATCTCCTTTAATGAGTTAGGCAATGACTTTTAATTATGTATAGGCCTAGCCCCAATATCAGTGTGAATGCAATAGCCTACGTTTAACAATGCATTTCCATATTGAAGCAATGCAATTAGAACAATATTTTGCAAAATGGGGCAGGCTATTTAACTAGGCTATAACGGACTAGCATTTGAATTGGAGTTGACGACGACGAAACACGTAAAATACTGTAAATACGCAACTTGAAGCAACCGCATATTTAACCATGGAGCACGTTCTGATTGGCCAGTGAGGGGCCAAGCCTTGACACACCCACAACTTGTTTATCCATCAAAACCCAGTGCTTCTGTGCCACCGCCAGCAACTGCGCCCATAACTGTGGTGGTGAAAATAGCGAAGATATTTCTGACACAAACCCTTGAACCTATAGCGCTACTGCCAGCGCTTAACTTTACCATGCGTTAGGTTTGTTAAAATAGAGCCCCAGCAGAAATACTGAGCCACTGAACCCGCTTCATTATGTTAAATGACTATTTTAGCCGAGATGCTTGGATTCAACAAAGAGGTATTCAGGCCAGCTGAAGCACAGTTTTCTCCTCCAGAAAGAGAGTTTAATCCTAAAAGCTGTATTTGTTATAGTCCCTTTGTAGAATCAATCAAATCATGAGATTAGATGATGTTAACTATAAACACCATATTAGAAGAGTAGTGAATTCGGCATATGACAAAATTAAAACGGCAGTGAGTAAAGTAGTTATTTAACTGTAGAAATAATTCAACAGAGAAAAACAATGAAGAGACATTGTTCAGTAATTTCACTCTCTGCAACTCATAATTAGATACATATTTGATTTGCAAGACAATGCTTTTCCACATGCAAGTGTCTCTGTCAGTGAAATGAGTAGGGAAAGGAAGGCAAGGCTGGGATGAGGAGGGAAGGAGGACAAAGGTATGTGTGACCAGAGCACCTCCGCCGAGTCCTCCTCAGTATCAGGTGAAAGAATAACAGCAGTGCTGCTCACTGGATACAGCCGCTCCGCTACTTCAACAACATTACAACATTCTTCAGTGGCATTCAAAAATATTTAGAGAGGGAGGGATGGAGAGAAACCCAAGACAAACACATAGACCTGGGAGGGCTAACTGGGTCTGAAGGAAGAGCTGCCAACAGGAGCTACTGCTTCTGTGGTGCACAGGAATGTGTACAAGCACACCACTATATCCCATCCAAACCTGGACTGGGGTAGACGTAGAGTAACATAGTAAATATAAATCCGTGACACTCCAATTAGTATGATATGTTACGTTTCGTACGGTTTGTATTCATTTGTGGATGTCCATCCTCCATTTCATATGACATGTTACGAATTGCATTTCGTACAATATGCTGCGAATTTGAAAAACGTATTATATGTTCCGATTTCCAATTTATTATGGCTAACGTTACCTAGGTGGCTAACGTTACCTAGGTGGCTAGCGTTAGCTAGGTGGCTAACGTTACCTAGGTGGCTAACGGTACCTAGGTGGCTAGCGTTAGCTAGGTGGCTAACGTTAGCTAGGTGGCTAGCGTTACCTAGGCTAGGGGTTAAGGATAACGGTTAGGTTAAAGGGTTAACATGCTAACCTTTGGGTGTGATGTGGTAAGGTTGGACAGTACACTTGAAAAAACAACACACACTTAGTCTCAAAAATTCACTCAGGAACAGACCGCACACGGTAAACGATTCAAATGTTGCATACGACAGCAGAAAACACACCTCTTTTAACAGGGAAATCACAATGAGTAAATTGGACACACCTGAGTGTCGTTAATGTCTCCAGGATGGTCTCTGCCGACCTCTGGTGACAGGTGGAACCATGACATTGGGATGCTAGACATTCGTGTTATACACCCACCCTTCCACCCCGACTAACCACCCTACGTTCGTCAAATGTACTGTTATGTCTAGTCTATGAGACCTCTCTCTCTCTCTCTCTCTCTCTCTCTCTCTCTCTCTCTCTCTCTTCCTCCCTCTCTCTCCCTCTCTGTTGCGGTAAGCATTGGACATTTGGAGCAGAAACACTAATGATGCTGTGTGTAGCTGTTACTTTCGTGCTCACTTCCCCCTGACATCTCACCACCTGTCTCTCTCCACTGCTTTCTCAGCACTACTCAAAGTCAGCTAGGACAACACTGACAGGCACATAGCCACTGTGCTTATCTGACCTCTGATTCTGCTGTTTCACACTGGCAAGTTCATTTAAGATCAATGCTGTCAGATAATGATACCCTGCCTGCCAATGTGATATAAACATGCATTAGGTCTGTACAGACCTGTGTGGTGTGGAGCCCAGCCTAGTAGCAGATTGCTGCCTGCCTATATGACTGCAGGCTATTAAAGGTGCAAGTCAGAACACTGTATAAATGTAATCTGGTGTTACATTTACAGCATTATCAAAGTCAGGAGGGTGTGCTTGCTGCCAACCACTTGTATCAGTGGGAAACCTTGTGCCAAAAAAGTCCAATCCAAACAGACAAAGGAGTGATTTATGCAAAGGTGAATTGGGAGAGTTTTTAAATTGGTCCTGTGTCACAATATTGTATTATATATTTCATAGTATGATATTCGATAATGTTCTCTATTCCCTCCAAAAATAACCGTGTCTTATCACAAAGGTGTAATTGTTAGGTTCACAGAAAAAGCCTGTGAATAAAAATCAAAACACTGTGAAAGTTTATAGACTTAGCTTTTGGTTTGTGTATCCTGGGCAGCGCATGCGTTTTGTCAACTAGAGGTTACACATTTCAACTGCAGATCATTAAAGGGGTCTTTTTGATAAATGTAAAATGTAAGTGTTTCTGGCGAGGTGTTGTTCATGGTAATGAGAGTGACTGAGTGGCAGATAAAGCCTCTTTTCATTGAGTGCTCTGGTGCAACAGAGTGGACCTGTGAGGCAATGAAAATACAGCATGGAAAGTATTTCCTGAAATGAAACTCAATCTGATTGGCTTCTAAACAGTAGAATGTAGACCCGCTTAGGGATCATCGGTAAAGTTCTGTTTTTGAGTTGTTTCTAGAGTGGTTGGCAAAATAAAAAAAATAGTTTACATCCAAATAATTTTGTTGTATTATGGTGACACATTCATCAGAATCTGACAGCCTAATGGATCAGTTACATGGTTGAGAAGGAGAGTTCTTTAGAATGAACAATAACAGCATTGTGGAAAAAAATCTAATAAAAACACCCACAATATTGGTTTAAAGAAATGTACACTGTACAATTCAATGATTTCCATCTGAAGCGTTCAGACTGTGGCAGGGCCACTCTATTGTCGAGCGGCCTTCCTTCAGAGAAGATGAGTGGAGTGCCAGCCAAGGACGACATGGGCGTTACTAAAGATACATGGTGTCGCCGTGGAAGTCATAATCCGTAGCCTTCCTGTGATGGCTAGTTTCAAAGAGCCCAGCTGGTTTTGGGTTTCCACCGAGGCAGCTGGGCTCAGAGGGCCTGTGGTCCCCTTCAGTTCCCTTTGAAAGAAGATAGTCAAGCTGAGTCCTTCATGGGGCCCCTTGGACCCTGCCACTGAAGATGTGCACAGCAGACATACAGTGAGGCTATTCCCTAGGGCATGCTGCTGAAGAGGCATCAACAACAGACATAAAGCCTGCAGAGAGCAGCTGGAGGACTCAGGGAAACAGGTGAGCACTTAAATCACCCCTTCCAGGGGAAAGAATTGGGAGTGGACTGTCTGGGACCAGGATGGGGAGTCAGACATACCAGGTGCCATACTAGTATGGATGGATAGTAGAATGGCATAGAGGGGTAGCTGAATGGTCCAAGGGAGTGAATGTGGCACAGAGATAGGGCAGGTTGTGTGTGGAGCCTGACTAATTCTAGGAGAGAGGTACCTGGCAAGTTGACTGAGTCCATTTACTTTCCCTGCAGAGGAAGCTGACAACTTTAGGAAAAGCCTTGACAGTGTGTTGATTGGGTCTTTTCACCAATCTCTCTGATCTACACTTTTTCAATCGGGGAAGGTTTCAGGGTTGAAATGGTTTCCTTGTATTTTCCCTGGCCACACAGTCAGTGGAAAACAGGTCTGAAGCCCGTTTTGCTTGGCAAGGTAGCTCCATTTTATTTGGAGGCCTCTGCTAAAGGATGAGTAGCACTGCTCGCTTGGAGCGGGCCCAAGACCTTTAGAGATCACACAGGCACTAAAATCCATGTGTGAGATGTATAAACAGCATCCAGTGTTTATTTTAGGCATAAGCTCCCTCAGCAGGTACCTCATACAGCTCCACACCGGAAAGAGAGAGGAGCAGGCCTCTAACATTCCTGTTTCAGGTGTAAGAGTACTGTGTTCCTCTTGCCGGCAAGGTGGAAAAATCTTCCCTTGAGCAAGGTAGTTAACCCCGCAACAACTGCTCCCCTTCCATCTTCCATCTGGGCAGGCTGGAGAAACTGCTCCCCTTCCATCTTCCATCTGGGCAGGCTGGAGAAACTGCTCCCCTTCCATCTTCCATCTGGGCAGGCTGGAGAAACGGCTCCCCTTCCATCTTCCATCTGGGCAGGCTGGAGAAACTGCTCCCCTTACATCTTCCATCTGGGCAGGCTGGAGAAACTGCTCCCCTTCCATCTTCCATCTGGGCAGGCTGGAGAAACTGCTCCCCTTCCATCTTCCATCTGGGCAGGCTGGAGAAACTGCTCCCCTTCCATCTTCCATCTGGGCAGGCTGGCGAAACTGCTACCATTCTGTCCTCCATCTGTGCAGGCTGCAGAAACTGCTCCTCTTCTGTCCTCCATCTGGGCAGGCTGGAGAAACTGCTCCCCTTCCATCTTCCATCTGGGCAGGCTGGAGAAACTGCTCCCCTTCCGTCCTCCATCTGGGCAGGCTGGAGAAACTGCTCCCCTTTCGTCCTCCATCTGGGCAGGCTGGAGAAACTGCTCCCTTCTGTCCTCCATCTGGGTAGGCTGGAGAAACTGCTCCCCTTCCATCTTCCATCTGGGCAGGCTGGAGAAACTGCTCCTCTTCCATCTTCCATCTGGGCAGGCTGGAGAAACTGCTCCCTTCTGTCCTCCATCTGGGTAGGCTGGAGAAACTGCTCCCCTTCCATCTTCCATCTGGGCAGGCTGGAGAAACTGCTCCTCTTCCATCTTCCATCTGGGCAGGCTGGAGAAACTGCTCCCCTTCCATCTTCCATCTGGGCAGGCTGGAGAAACTGCTCCCCTTCCGTCCTCCATCTGGGCAGGCTGGATAAACTGCTCCCATTCTGTGTTCCATCTGGGTAGGCTGGAGAAACTGCTCCCCTTCTGTCCTCCATCTGGGCAGGCTGGAGAAACTGCTCCCCTTCCATCCTCCATCTGGGCAGGCTGGAGAAACTGCTCCCCTTCTGTGTTCCATCTGGGTAGGCTGGAGAAACTGCTCCCCTTCTGTCCTCCATCTGGGCAGGCTGGAAAAACTGCTCCCCTTCCATCTTCCATCTGGGCAGGCTGGAGAAACTGCTCCTCTTCTGTCCTCCATCTGGGCAGGCTGGAGAAACTGCTCCTCTTCTGTCCTCCATCTGGGCAGGCTGGAGAAACTGCTCCCCTTCCATCTTCCATCTGGGTAGGCTGGAGAAACTTCTCCTCTTCTGTCCTCCATCTGGGCAGGCTGGAGAAACTGCTCCCCTTCCATCTTCCATCTGGGCAGGCTGAAGAAACTGCTCCTCTTCTGTCCTCCATCTGGGCAGGCTGGAGAAACTGCTCCTCCTCTGTCCTCAATCTGGGTAGGCTGGAGAAACTGCTCCTCTTCTGTCCTCCATCTGGGCAGGCTGGAGAAACTGCTCCCCTTCCATCTTCCATCTGGGCAGGCTGGAGAAACTGCTCCTCTTCTGTCCTCCATCTGGGCAGGCTGGAGAAACTGCTCCTCTTCTGTCCTCCATCTGGGCAGGCTGGAGAAACTGCTCCTCTTCTGTCCTCCATCTGGGCAGGCTGGAGAAACTGCTCCTTCAGTCTCTCACTTGTTTTGCTCAGTTGAATGCATTCAGTTGTGCAACCCCTTTCCCTTCCTTCAGTTAGAGTCTGAATCTGAAATGTAACAATGTTTCTGTTCATTTTATTTCAATGTAGATGTTGCGATCATTGCGACCAGGGAGCTGGTGGGTTTATGTACCCTGAACCCCATCAACACTCCTGTACAGTCATACCTACAAATAAACATTGGGAGGGGTGCTGGAGGTGCAGGGTCCAGTTACCCTCCTCCCCCTGCACTGGGCAAGTAGAAGGGTTTAATGATGTGTTCTTTAAGGGCTTCCATCGTATAGACATATGAATGTTGTGAATATTGAACATCTTCTGATACTGTACTGTACTGTGGTGGTGCATGGATAGAAACGAGGAGCCGAGAAGTGGAAGTCAGCAGGATCCTCTATATTATGAGTAGACATTGGGAAATACACCTTCTACTGAAAAAATTATGATCTTTCTGTTGAAAAACAATCATCTTTGAGCTCTATCTGTGAGCAGTGATTATGATGGTAAAGTAGTGACGGTTGAGGTGGTTGAAATCGGAGCCTGGAGGATTTTCAGAGTCCAGGAAAGGCAGGTCTGCTGGTACCATTCCATTCTGTGAGTGATTGTGTCCACAAATAAGACTGAATATACACTTAGTGTACTGTACAAAACATGACATAGACTAACCAGGTGAATCCAGCTGAAAGATATGATTCCTTATTGATGTCACTTGTTAAATCCACTTCAATCAGTGTAGATGAAGGGGAGGAGACGGGTTAAAGAACGATTTTTAAGCCTTGAGACAATTGAGACATGGATTGTGTATGTGTGCCATTCAGAGGGTGAAGACAAAATATTTAAGTGCCTTTGAACAGGGTATGGTAGAAGGTGTTAGGCGCACAGGTCTGTGTCAAGAAATGCAACGCTGCTGGGTTTTTCACGCTCAACAGTTTCCCTTGTGTATCAGGAATGGTCCACCACCCAAAGGACATCCATCCAACTTGACACAACTATGGGAAGTGTTGGAGTCAACATGGACCAGCATCCCTGTGGAACGCTTTCGACACCTTGTAGAGTCCATTCCCCCAACGAATTGAGGCTGTTGCAACTCAATATTAGGACGTTCTTAATGTTTTGTACAGTCAGTATAGATACAGTCCTGAGGCAAGGTTCTGTTCAGATTTTAGTGTTCAGAGAAAATAGGGAAAGCATCTTGTCCAGATATTCAGTGAGCAAATAGGTAGGCCTATTAGATTGTACAATATGAAATATACAACATGGTTACTATGCATCTTTGGTGATTTTAGTGGTGTATGTATGTATATGTTGAAACATTGAGTTCTGAAAAGAGAAAACATCACACAGTCCTAAAGCCAGAAACACTACAGCGCACATATGTTATGTTAATAGCAAACCTACAGTGTAGAATTCTTGGCCTGAAGGAATGAGGCACTGCTATTTCTTTACAGGCGAGATTCAAAGGTTAAACCGCCGCCAGAGTGTAGAGTCTGTGCCAAGTCCCCTTCCTGATCATTCGGTATTGACTCTTCAATAAAATGTCAAAGTTCAGGAGCAAAATCAGGAGTCGCTGAAAGGAAGAATCCAGGTTTGTGCTACTAACAATAAAACATCTCCCCACCATAGGTCCATGTATTCAATAGTAATGCTCTCATCATGACTTCATCCAAATAGATGTTCTCCACAGACTGTACAGTAAACAGGACAGATCATAAAACAGCTAATGAGGAGCGTCTTGGGGAGATGTCTGTTCTGTGACATATTGTTTCAGACAATATAACATGTGTTTTTGTTTCTCCATCTATTTGTTGGTGGAGGGAAAAATGGTCAATTTTTTATTTTTTTGATGAACCTCTGTGCTTCAAGTCAAAGTCTGTATATTGTCATTGTCAGCTGTCCTGGGAACCCAAATGTTTTCATGTCCTGTCACTTCACTGACACTCTGTGTCTTATCACTATGTCTCTTGTACTGTGCATGTTAAAAGATTCATTACACAATAATCACGCGGCACATTTTTTCCAGTGAGGCCGGTTGTGTGGGCACCTAGAGTTACAGCCACTTCTGAGGCTGGTGTTAGTGGTTCATTAAGCACTGGTAATTAAAGTGTGGCTGTGAATGGCATGGGCATCGTTACTCTCCCTGGACTGTACGAATGAGTCGGCCTGAAAGCACGTCTTTCTCCTATAGTCCACCCTCATTACCAGAATATAAGGAAAGTGGTTTGGCAATGGTGGAGAAAGCAGTCCTAGTAAACCTTTCCATGTCGACTTTAAACAGTATGTAACATGTTCACTATACTGTAGCTTTTCTCTCTCTCCTCTTCGCTGACGTTATGTTCTCTTTTCCATCTCAGTCAGTAAGCTTGTCCCAAACTGATTGAAGGACATAATACACATATCAACAGAGCAGTGGCACATTGTAGACTTCTGAAATCACATATATTCAACACTTTCTTCACATCATCAAACCTTCTTGTTTTCCCACCATCTTTTAGCGAACTCTCATGAGCTAACCCTTACAGTAAGTGTCCCCCTTTCAGTCTTACAGTAAGTGTCCCCCCTTCAGTCTTACAGTAGGTGTCCCCCCTTCAGTCTTACAGTAGGTGTCCCCCTTCAGTCTTACAGTAGGTGTCCCCCCTTCAGTCTTACAGTAGGTGTCCCCCCTTCAGTCTTACAGTAGGTGTCCCCCCTTCAGTCTTACAGTAGGTGTCCCCCCTTCAGTCTTACAGTAAGTGTCCCCCCTTCAGTCTTACAGTAAGTGTCCCCCCTTCAGTCTTACAGTAGGTGTCCCCCCTTCAGTCTTACAGTAAGTGTCCCCCCTTCAGTCTTACAGTAAGTGTCCCCCCTTCAGTCTTACAGTAGGTGTCCCCCCTTCAGTCTTACAGTAAGTGTCCCCCGTACAGTATTACAGTAGGTGTCCCCCCTTCAGTCTTACAGTAGGTGTCCCCCCTTCAGTCTTACAGTAGGTGTCCCCCCTTCAGTCTTACAGTAGGTGTCCCCCCTTCAGTCTTACAGTAGGTGTCCCCCCTTCAGTCTTACAGTAAGTGTCCTCCCTTCAGTCTTACAGTAAGTGTCCCCCCTTCAGTCTTACAGTAGGTGTCCCCCCTTCAGTCTTACAGTAAGTATCCCCCGTACAGTCTTACAGTAGGTGTCCCCCCTTCAGTCTTACAGTAGGTGTCCCCCCTTCAGTCTTACAGTAAGTGTCCCCCCTTCAGTCTTACAGTAGGTGTCCCCCCTTCAGTCTTACAGTAGGTGTCCCCCCTTCAGTCTTACAGTAGGTGTCCCCCCTTCAGTCTTACAGTAAGTGTCCCCCCTTCAGTCTTACAGTAAGTGTCCCCCCTTCAGTCTTACAGTAGGTGTCCCCCCTTCAGTCTTACAGTAGGCCTATGTCTCTGTGTGTTCCAGCTGCTACTACAGAGATTCTCTCAAAGGGCATACATAGACAAATACTTTCCATACCTTAGAGCAGTGAGCAAAGGCAAAGACTAAAGCCTCTGGGAGGTCCCATTTACCATTTTAGAGAGTGGGAATAGCCTCAACATCTGGTTCAAACATGATGAGATGCCTTACCAGAACTAGGGTGGACTATAAGAGAAAGACGTCCCTTACCAGAACTAGGGTGGACTATAAGAGAAAGACGTCCCTTACCAGAACTAGGGTGGACTATAAGAGAAAGACGTCCCTTACCAGAACTGTCCCTTTGGGTATAGGTGGTTACAGCACATTTTGTGCATGTGTTCTGGGTGTATTGAAAGTAGTTTAGAGTTGATGGCAAAGGTTAAATAGTACTCTAATAGTTAAGAACCGGTCAAATAGCGTTATACATCTAACATATTGAGGGTGAAATGCATCATGATGAACTTGAAGTAATTGAAATTAATAATGTATTTCAGTTACTGTAAATGGACTGGTAGACTTGCTGACTTTGAAGTTATCAAATAAATGACACATTGCATTCAATATTGGAGTGATTACGACTGTCTTTTCACAACAACAAAAAATAAACTCTTGGAAAATGACATTAGCCTTTCAGAGTTTCAGGGCATTTAGCATTGCCAACCTCAATATAACAACAGTAAAACTATTACAACCTGAAAAGAGTTGGCAATGGCAGCTGGTCAGAGCGGAGGCAGTAAAACCCAGCCTTATTGGATGCTACAGTATACAGCCACATCCAGCATTTGATTGGATTTCAATGGCATTTCGTGGCATCAGACACAGCAGGTCTGAGTATCTCTATCAACCCTGATGTGCCAACTAAGAGCCCATCACCCACATTCTTTATTCTCCAGTTTAACAATTTCATATTTGTTTTTCTGACCTCCCTCTGTGTGCTTGACTGAATATATGCTGTTGTAACAAAAGCTTAATAGTTCAGTCTAATTACTTTCCCACCAGTGTGCCCTAGCTGTGCCTCCCTACGACAGTTTTGGGTCCTTTTCAAACACCCGTCTGTAAGGCATCACTTGGAACATTTCTGAAGATATAGCTGAATTTAGTGTCACTTGAAAGAATATATTTCCTTGCCTTCATAATTAAATAAAAATCACAATCTGGAGGCCTAGTGGGCAGTAAATCACTGCCACGTTTATTGGGCCTGCCAGCTTGTTAAAGAAAATCACAGACAGTGGACGGCTCTGGCATGGGGGAGTGCTTGGGAGATGTGGGGAAGGACATTTTTCAGCTGGACTTAATCAGCACCCCATCACTGTTACAGAGACAGGGATTCTCCTAAGGTGAGATGTCTGGACCTGCTTTTTTATCTAAATAGATGGCCATGAAATGAATGAAATGGTTCCTTTATGAATCTTTGGAACACAAAAAGCCCAACTCTTGACCTATGTGGACAATGTTGACAATGCAAGTCTATACAAAACACAGTAGTGTAAAGGGCACTGAGGACGTCTGCAAAATAAAAGTCAATGGCAGGAAAGGAGCTTTCCACGTTGATTCATTTACATGGCCATACACTCAATCATTGCTCTATAATAAAGGTGACATAAAGCTGGATTACAACCTGTCTGGTGAATGATTTTGTTCTCTTATGCAAAATAATGTAGACTATTCATGATATGTTTTTTTAAACAGCTGATACCTTAAATCAAGGCAATCTTGGAAGGCACAACATACAAATATCTAGGCATGGGTTTGAGTAAATAAATGTATTACCAGAACATTATCTTTGGATAATCTTTTATTTGGGAGAAGGGACAACACAAACACACCACCATAATGTTTCTGCTATGGAGCACAGTAAAAATGTCTTGAAACAAAGACAAAGTGCGCTGATACAGTATAGACTTAAGCTTCCGGTGCCCCGCTTTTCTGTCAATAGGTATCTGAGTGACACACACAGTGACACACTCGCTCCCAGTCATGATTCAGTGCTTTAGAGACACTGGACTTGACTGCTTCTAGATGGTAGTTTATAATGGCCAAGCTCCTTGTTTTACTTGGTGAGCCTCTCCCCCCTCATTGAGCTGTTTTACTACCTGTTATGTTATATAAATAACTCTAACAGCCTTTAAGTAAAACAAATCATGAGGAAGGTATGAGTCTCGGCTGAGGAATAATTGTTCACCTCAGAAGGGTAAAGAATATGCTGGAGGAAGGATATCTTATCCTCACCCCAACTGGTTGGTCTCTCCTCTCGATAGAAGGATCTGGGACGTGTGCCAGAAACACTCAAAATAAAGAAATGAGAAGAATTTAATCCCCGTCAAAAACATGCCAACGCCAGAGAGAGAGAGATTAAAGGCTGCTTTCAAAAGCAAGACAATAATCCCATTTATTCCATGAGACATTTTCCCCATTCATTTGAGACACTTTCTTAGGTTGGTTATGAAAATTGATTTCTTGTTTTTGGTTGATATCGTTTTACGCAGTATATGTGCCACTGTGGAATTCCTCGTGCCAGAGATAATTTAAGGTAGCTTTGTCAGGATGTGAGGAGTGCTGAGGGTGAAATGGTGGGAGTAGATAAAAAGTTTATATACAAAAGTAGAAGAAACAGGACCTGAGCAGAGCTGTTATCCAGAATAAAGCTTAGTTAAATTGTACTGCTTGAGAGGAAAGCAGGCAAAAGACGTATGCTGCACCAGAGATCTCTTTAGGCTACTGTACTTACAGTTGACTTGAAATAACTTATAAGTTGGTTTTCCACTTTTCCACTTAAAGTATTTACAATGTTCATTATGTTCATTATTGGTCAGAAGTAAAAATTTGCTGGGAAGGTGGAAATATGTTTTTGTTTTATTTTACCGTCAATGGTTTAGAAGCTGCAGTATCTTCCTAGGTTTAACCTTCTCTGTAAATGTTTGATATGCGCTGTCCTGTTTGGATACCTGTGGGGAATGTGAAAGAAACGTAAACTGTTCAGAGCAGAAGAGAAGGGTGCTCAAGTTCCAGATACAGGACAAAGAAAAGTTGCATTCCAATCTTAGTTGAAGTGAAAATCAATCCGCTTTATGTCAGTCTGCCCATCATTGTAGGCGTACACAGAATGTTTAGGTGGGTTGCTGTGCACTACTGCCCTGCACGTCAAAGGCCCATTCTTGAAGCATTGCTTCCCTCTGCTGTCTGTTCTGCTCTGTTGTATGTGATAATAATATAACAATTTAGGTCTATTATTTTTGTTGAGATATTTCATCTTTATTAATACTCAGATATAAATATAGTGTAAATCAATTATGTTGTTGTATTTCCTTTTCACATTGTGAGGAAGAAAGAGAGCCCTCTCACCAGTTACGTGCTCCTCTCTTTGCTAGATGGCTCAAATGTACGTACCAGATTTGTGAACAGGGCTGCGTTCAGTATCTTCTTACCTTCTAGAAAGAAAGGGTTGTACTACAATCCTGGTTTTACAAATGAAGAATGAGAGTTCTTGCTGTGTTATAAGCTGTCTCCAGACAGCACCACTGAATATTTTTCAACTCTGCAACCACCTTAAGTTATGTCTTGGCCACGGCAAGCAGTGATTGGCCCCTCTGGGCCATGACGCATATTGCCCCGCCCCTGAGGATATAATATGCACTGCCCTGCCGGACAATGTCACTCTAGCGACCCATTCAGCCCACTTAATGGGAGCCAGCAAGGCCGCATTAGTAAGAACTCTCGTTCTTCATTCGTAAAACCAGTTGTAGTACAACCCATTCATTTTTTACTTCATTTCGAACTTGAGTCCTTACTTTGCTATAGTGTATATAACCAACCTTGTTGGTCAGCAGGACCTGCACCGCTGTGCAGCCTGCCGGGTACAGTCAGGTGGTCTATAGAGAATACCCCTGATATAACATACTCAAGACCGGGATAAGACAGGAAAAGCCTGCAGGCTATGTGATACATTTAATAAGAAATCGGTAACACAGGCCATTGTAAAGAATAACCTACTCCTATGGCTACGCACTGGTAGAAGGGATTATAGTGTGGACATGTAGGGCCTAAAGGGAAGTGTACAGTACATGTTTTGTGGGAACTAACGTCCAGCTGCAGACTATAGAACCTGACAACAGTGTGAGGTGTAGCCCAAGAGGCTGCTGCGCCCCAAAGTAGGGGCCAAGATGTTTCCACACCTCTAGTAGAATGCGTTTTAAGTCCCTCTGGGGGAGCCTTCCCTGCAGAGGAGTATGCCAAAGAGATACAGTAGCTTCAACTATCCAGCCAGATAGTCGTTCTCTGGACAAAGCCTTGAACCTGTGCTTGTGTGCTTTGGTACACGCGTAAACGCTTGCCACCTGTTTGCGTGAAGAGACGTTGTTGAAGGATCCCTAGCACTCTGTTTAGTCTCTATAACCGCCAGAGTTAAACCGTCACTTAAAAGACGTTCCCGTTCTGGTACCAAGCGACCAGCTTCCATTTGGGGAGGGGAGGGATGGAATATATCCCCTCCAGTCTGAGACAGAAGGTCTGTGCTTAACGGGAGTGTCTAAGGCGCTCCGGACACCATTGAACTCAGGTCTGCAAACCAAGTCTGTGAGGGCCAAAACGGGGCCACCAGTATCAGCTTCAGCTTGTGCTCCCTCACTCTGTCTAAGACCTGTTGTAGCAGGGGAATTAGAGGAAATGCATATGGACGAGCTCATGGGCCAGGACATCGCGAGACAACGGTGGGTTGTTGTTCAGAATGGAATACCAAAGAGGGCAGTGTGTTACTCTTCGAGATGCGAACAGATCTACATGGGTTCGTCCGAACTGTTGCCAAATCGCCTCTATCACCTTTGGGTGGATACGCCACTCCGCAGACTGAGGCTTGGCATTCGACAATAGGCTGCAACTAGATTCAACCGACCTGGAATGTGTGCTACTGACAGTGAGCACAGGTGTGTGTGTGCCCACAGATGTATCCGTGGTGCCACCTGGTGCATGGCCAGTGAACGGACTCCGCCCTGGCAATTGACATAAGCGATCGAGGCTGAGAAGTCTGAACAAATCAGAATTTGATGCTCCTCTATCCTGGGGGCAAAATGTAATATGGCCAGGTGAATCGTTTCCAGCTCCAAAACATAGATATGACGATTTTTGTGTTCTACTCACTGACTGTTCATTATGCGTCCCTCGTAAACTGCCCCCGATCCCCTCAGGGAGGCGTCAGTCTTTATGACAACCCCCAAGGCTACTTACTGGACCCAGCTCGATCCCAGCTGAGAGCATGCTTGGGTTTTCCCAGAAGGATAGGCTGTGGCGACATTGCCGAGTAATGGTTAATAGGCCGATAACGGTCTCTGTTGGATGAATGTGTTGGTTTGCTGGAGAGGTCTCATGAATAATAGGCCGTGTGGTAAGACTGCTGATGCTGCAGCCATCAGCCCCAGTAGAACCCAAGCCCGGCGAGCCCTGTAGTGCGTGTGCTGCAGAATGTACCTATGTCTGGTGACTGTTAGAAGAGCATGCACAGACAGAGAGTTCAGCTGCAAGCCTAAGAAGCTTGTTTGTTGTCTAGGAGTGAGACAACAATTTTTCCAGTTTATCAGGGAACCTAGATTGCAGATATGATTATGCAATATCCTGGTGTGTCTCGGCCAATTCTCCCGACTTCGCTATTATAAGACAGTCGTATAGATAGCACATGATCCATATCCCCTGTGATTGTAGGGGGGGCGACAGCTGCATTCACGCAAACGGTGAAGCAGCAAAGGATTAATCTTATGCCGAATGGGAGGACACAAAACTTGTATTCTTTGTTCTGAAATAAGAACCTGAGAAATTTCCAGTGCCTTTCCACAAAAGGTATGTGAAAGAACGTGTCCTTCAGGTCCACAATGGTGAAATAATCTGCCTCTCTGACCGCTTTGAATAGACGGCAGTGTGTTAACATGTGAAAAGGTAGATTTCATAATGATTTGTTCAACACCCTCAAATCTAAGATTGGTCTCATTTTTGTCTGCATCCCTCACTGGGCGAATAGCTCCTTTTCCTAGAATTAGATTATTTCCTGTTCTTGAATAGGGGCTGCTTGAGCTGAAACTGTGCGGGCAAGACACCAGTGAACCCCAGCGGACTGCCAGCGAACTGCAATGCATAACCTTTCTAAATTGTATTCAGTCCCCAAGTGGTAGCTGGGCATGCGTGTTTCCGCACACTCAGTCAGCTGGACAGGTCTACTCTTTCTATTAGATAGGGCAGGGCTGTGGATTGATTGGGAATATCTGACTATAGACTATAGATTTAGAATTGGACTCTTCCGCCAAGTCACAGGCAGAGGCTGCTGTGTAGTTTGCTGATTTAGATTTGGACTGTTCAGCCAAGTCCCAGGCAGAGGCAGCTGTGTAGTTTGCTGATTTAGATTTGGACTGTTCAGCCAAGTCCCAGGCAGAGGCAGCTGTGTAGTTTGCTGATTTAGATTTGGACTGTTCAGCCAAGTCACAGGCAGAGGCAGCTGTGTAGTTTGCTGATTTAGATTTGGATTGTTCAGCCAAGTCCCAGGCAGAGGCTGCTGTGTAGTTTGCTGATTTAGATTTGGACTGTTCAGCCAAGTCCCAGGCAGAGGCTGCTGTGTAGTTTGCTGATTTAGATTTGGACTGTTCAGCCAAGTCCCAGGCAGAGGCTGCTGTGTAGTTTGCTGATTTAGATTTGGATTGTTCAGCCAAGTCCCAGGCAGAGGCAGCTGTGCAGTTTGCTGATTTAGATTTGGACTGTTCAGCCAAGTCACAGGCAGCTGCATGACTGGTATTAAACTGTGTGTCTCGGTGATAACTGTCCCAACCTTACAGTAGGTTTGGCTTTGGGCTCATGGAATCTTTCTCTAGGGCCATGACGCTTGTAAGAACAAGTGGATAGGGGGCAGTAGAATGTGTGGGAGACACAGGAGTGTGTACACCTAGTGTGTGTTGGAGGGATGTGTGGAAATGTGTGCACACATACCGGACGGCTTTTGCTGGCAGTGGGTAATGTGTCGCTTGTCTTCTCTTTCGTGATGCTACCTGGCGTGGAGCGGATTTCTCTGACTGTAGGATACAACATGAAGTCGCTCCCAGGAAGGCTCTCAGGCCCTCTGCGGTTTCTTCCCCCTGTAAGTCTGGGCAGCATGCTGCTGCTGAGGGCAGCAAGGATTGCGGTTCCAGCCTCTCGCACTAGCTGCTGGAGCGGCGCGGGACACCTCAGACATCTGTCCTGGAAGCACTCGCAGAGTGATGGCGAGATGTCTTGGCGAGGCTGGTTGGAATGAGGTTGTGGGTCAGGGAAAGGCTTGAAGGCAGGGAAAGGCTTGACAGCCTTGAAGGCTGCAGACTCCTTCTGTTCTGCTCAAACTTGTGTGTGATGGTCTCCACAATCGGCCCGAAGAGCCCAGGGCCAAGATTCCCAAAACCTTCTTGGGAAGAAATGTATTCTTAACTGCCATTTTTTCCTTAACTATAGACTTAAGGAGAAAGTTAAGTTGCTATTTCTCAAAAAGGTTATTGGGGGCCTCCCGAGTGGCGCAGCGGTCTAAGGCATTGCATCGCAGTGACCAGGAGACCCAAGAGGCGGCGCAGAATTGGCCCAGCGTCGTCTGGGTTAGGGGAAGGTTTGGCCGGCTGGGATGTCCATGTCCCATCGCACTCCAGCGACTCCTTGTGGTGGCCGGGGACATGCACGCTGTCTTCAGTTGTCAAGCAGTGCGGTGTTTCCTCCAATCTAAAATTAAATAAAAAATATCTTTGCCACTCAGTTGATGGCTTAGGCCATCCGATATTAAACAATTTAGATGAAAAATAAGTAAAGATTTACAGATAAGAAAGGTGGCTTCGATAAAGCAAGAGTGACACTCTCTTCTTCTTCTGTGAGGTTTAACAGTGGTTGGCATCCAATTTGCTGCATCACCGCCTTCAATTGAACTATAGTATAGATCCATTACAATGAAATGAAAAAATATATATACACACACTACTAGTCAAAAGTTTGCACACACCTGCTCATTCAAGGGTATTTCTTTATTTTGACTATTTTCTACATTGTAGAATAATATTGAAGACATCAAAACTATGAAATAACACGTATGAAATCATGCAGTAACCATCAAAATGTATTTTATATTTGAGATTCTTCAAAGTAGCCACCCTTTGCATTGATGACAGCTTTGCACAGTTTTGGCATTATTTCAAACAGCTTCACCTGGAATGCTTTTCCAAGGAGTTCCCACATATGAAGGAGTTCCCACATATGCTGAGCACTTGTTGGCTGCTTTTCCTTCACTCTGCGGTCCCACTCATCCCAAACCATCTCAATTGGGTTGAGGTCGGGTAATTGTGGAGGCCAGGTCATCTGATGCATCACTCCATCACTCCTTCTTGGTCAAATAGCCCTTACAGTACACAGCCTGGAAGTGTGTTGGGTCATTGTCCTGTTGAAAAACAAATGATATTCCCACTAAGCCCAATCCAGATGGGATGGCGTATCGCTGCAGAATGCTGTCGTAGCCATGCTTGTTAACTGTGCCTTGAACTCTAAATATGTTTTTTTTTATATTACAACTGCCTTGTACAGGGGCAGAACGACAGATTTCTACCTTGTCAGCTCTGGGATTCGATCTAGCAATGTGTCGGTTACTGGCCCAACACTCTAATCACTATGCTACCTTCTGCCCTGGAAAAGCACCCTCAAACCATCACACCGCCTCCTCCATTCTTCATGGTTGGAACCACACCATGAAGGCCGACTCTTTTCTCTGTATATATCAATGATGTCACTCTTGCTGCTGGTGATTCTCTGATCCACCTCTACGCAGACGACACCTTTCTGTATACTTCTGGCCATTCTTTGGACACTGTGTTAACTAACCTCCAGACGAGATTCAATACCATAGAACTCTCCTTCGATGGCCTCCAACTGCTCTTAAATGCAAGCAAAACTAAATGAATGCTCTTCAACCGATCGCTGCCCACACCTACCCACCCATCCAGCATCACTACTCTGGACGGTTCTGACTTAGAATATGTGGACAACTACAAATACCTAGGTGTCTGGTTAGACTGTAAACTCTCCTTCCAAACTCACATTAAGCATTTCCAATCCAAAATTAAATCTAGAATCGGCTTCCTATTTTGCAACAAAGCCTTCTTCACTCATGCTGCCAAACATACCCTCGTAAAACAGACTATTCTACCGATCCTTGACTTTGGCAATGTAATTTACAAAATAGCCTCCAACACTCTACTCAGCAAATTGGATGCAGGAGGTGAGAGACCTGGTGGAGTGGTGCCATGAAAATAACCTCTCCCTCAACGTCAACAAAACGAAGGAGCTGATCGTGGACTTCAGGAAACAGCAGAGGGAGCATGCATTTATCCACATTGATGGCACCACAGTGGAGAAGGTGAAAAGCTTCAAGGTTCTCGGCATACACATCACTGACAATATGAAATGGTCCACTTACACAGACAGTGTGGTGAAGAAGGCGCAACAGCGCCTCTTACAGATGCACAATTGAGACCACCCTATCGGGCTGTATCACTGCAGGGCTCTCCAGGGTGTGGTGCGGTCTGCCCAAAGCATAACCGGGGGCACTCTGCCTGCCCTCCAGGACACCTACAGTACCCGATGTCACAGGAAGGCCAAAAAGATCATCAAGGACAACTACCTGAGCCACGGACTGTTCACCCCGCTATCATCCAGAAGGTCTACTACTATTCACAGAGATCCTCTCAGAATACTTCACCCTTGACCCATCCACCTCTACTTTCTTCACTGCCTCAGCGTACAACAACCTTCTGCACTACCCTGACTCTAGCCACCTCAACCTGCCTCTCTCGCAGCGGACATTTCTTATCCCCAGCTTCCCCTACAGTTGACACACACAACTTTATCCGACCGAACTACACAATTCTCTTTCCCCTGCCCTGCACACTTCCCACATCTTGGAATCTCCCTTCTACACACTGCTGGGACATGACCATAAACGTTGTAACTGAAACAGTGCAGTGGATTCGCCACAAAAGCTCTAGCTGGATAACTGACACATTCTAATATGACCTTGTCGGGTATTTTTTTTTATATACATTTGACCTTTATTTAACTAGGCAAGTCAGTTAAGAACAAATTGTTATTTACAATGACGGCCTACCCTGGCCAAACCCGGACAGCGATGGGCCAATTGTCCCATTCACGGCCGGATGTGATGCAGCCTGGATACCTACTGCCTTGACACCTCTTGCACTGAGATGCAGTGTCTTAGACCGCTGTGCCACTCGGGAGCCCAAGTGGCCATCGTGGTCATGATGGCTATTTAAAGACTCTTACTCAAAACTAAAAATGATTGACAGTGACTCCTCTGTTTCACCAGGCTCACCACCGGGTCTGCGTCGCATCATACGGCGGGCGTCACAAACACCTGGAAAAACAACTTAAAATGCTCCACCGCCACACTTAACGCTACCCCAGAAATCACTCCTTTCAATTGTGCCCTGTTCCTAAGAGCAAAGCAGGAAACAGATCTTGAACCAAGTTGCCTGACATGGAGCGCCCACACCCTCTGATCCGAAAAAAACAAACAAATATCAACAAGTCCACTACAGGTTACCTTCACTGATTCAACTGTACCCAACTCCTTTCCCACCCAACCTGAAATCACAAATGGATCCACGGAAAGGCAAGGATACACTTTCACTTTCCACCTCATTTATCTTGCATTCACCTCCATTTCACCTCCAGAACTTGGTATAGCGCACAGCTCACTCTTTTTTCACTTGACACCAATCCTCTTTGACACCCCATCTCCACTTTTATCACCATCTTCCTCAAATTCAAATCCAACCTCTGCTTTCCTCATTTTCTTCAACCTCTTCTTCCTCTTTTTCCCCCTCCATTCCTCCTCAGAAATCCTCCTTTCTGTGTCCCTGCCCCAATATTCCTCTTCTCCTAACTTTGCCTGTGGCCCAATGGCATCCCGGCATAACTCAAAACACTCCCTCCGTCTGTCTTTCTCCCAACGACATTAGTCCAAGATCGGAACTCCCACTCCTGTTCCACCTAGTGACACGATCTTCTTCTTCTATGTGGTTTACTGGTGATTGGCGTCCAATACATGTTGTATTACCGCCACCAACTACACTGGAGAATACAGTAACTCCCTTACACTTTGCTTGGAAAAAGGGTAATAAATCATCAAATATCCTACCATCTAACCCTACACTCATTAAAAACCCACCACCCTACTGCACTATTTAAACTTATCTAGTCCTACCTCAGGCCAATGGCCTGGGAGGACGGGACACCACAATTCTATTGTGGTGTCCATCCCTGCAGTAGAGTTGATAGCCATTGCTACAGTATGAATGCTTAAAGGCCAATCTTACTGAAGCATATGACTTGTTGGCCTATCCCTCTGTACTGGTGCAAATTTACTACTCACATTAATCCTCTCAGGATCCCTCCCCCTTGAACCATCTTCCTCAACTTTCTTCACTGCCTCAGTATACGACACCCTCTGCTCTACTCTAACCCTGACCTCAACCTGCCTTTCTCTCACAGAGCATTTGTGATACACAGCCCCATGGGCACCCCTACAATTAACACATACCGATTCTTTCCCGAATGCTACACATTCCTTTATCTCATGCCCTTCCCCACATGTCTCACACCTAGGAACCTCCCTCTCACACACTGCGGCCACATGCCCATAAACTTGACACCTGTAACAACGTAATGTATTCGGCACAAAAGCTTGTAACACTTTGTCAGGCACTTTGTCAGGCAAAATCAAAACAAAAAAAAACCAGTGACACTCTTCAGCAGGGCTGTGCATATTATACCCTCGGGAGCGGGGCAATATGCGTCATGGCCAATCACTGCCTGCCGTGGCCAAGACGGGACTTGGGTAGTTTCAAAGTTGAAAATGATTCAGTGGTGCTGTCTGGAGACAACTCATAACATAGTAAGAACTCGAGTTTGAAATTAAGTAAAACGTTCAATTGAACAGAAACGGTGCTGTACTGAACGACCCAACGGGTAGGGGAACGCTGTCAACAGGGACTTATTTTCTACAATCTATGGCATGACAACTGCCCTTTAATGTCACTCATCGCTTCAAGCCACACCTCGCCACATCCACCAAATGGGAGCCAACCAATTATGTTTATACACATCATTGGAGCAAACGTACTTCAAAGTCTGTTCAAGAACGTACAAGAAAGCTTTGGTGAAACGTGCCATTCAGTACAAACCGTTCATAACTGAACATTCAAGAGAACTGAATGCACTATTTCTATTTCTATGAAGCTTACGCCCCAGATTAGCCTTTCTTAAAGTATGAGTCGATACCTGAAGTGGGTCTCGACGTGTCAGAGTAAATGTATCATTATATTTCATTGATTACTGGAATTGATTTGGCCAAGTGCAACTGCGCTCACTGTTCAGTGCGCTCTCTGCTTAGCAGCAGCCTCTGCTCAGTTTGGCAGCTGCTTGAGTGGGAGGGAGATGCTTGTGTGCTTCATTGTTTACGGGATATCTTTTCTGCGGTTTGACCCACATGATGCAGCTCTGTCGTTCAGCAGCAGATGATGCGCTGTCAGCCACTGACTTGACATTCCCACAAGCCATCGCTCACCACTGTCATCAAATGGACTCAAGCTACCCACAAGTTCTGCCTGAGCTCAATAGTCATGAAATGCAAATACAGCAATGAGTTTCTCTCTCTCGGTTTCATACAAACTTTGAGAAATAACGAGGAGCGCCCACAATGTGTTTTGTGCAGGGAAGTACTTAAAAAATGAGTCTCTCAAAACAATCAAATTAATAAAAGACCAGTGGTGATTTTAGCATGTAAATCTTGGTGGAGCAACAAAAACACAAGTGGAATGCATGCCAGCAAAGCCACTATACTACACAACACTAAACAATACATTAATTGCAGTACAACGTTGACAAAAGGTGCCAACAAACTGTTAGGGCCAGCATAAAGCTGTCCCAACCAAATTTCCAACATCTTATCACTGCTACATCTGGCTATCAGCGGAGCCTTGTCTGGTAGAGAAACAGTTCATTCAGCCTCATTTGCTGCCTTTAGAAAAAAAAGAGGCAATCCGTAATTTCAATTTAGACAATGAGTGAGCTAGGACGGACATAACGTTAGTCAATTTGACTATGAAATGTCAACTGAACTATTTAAATGTACAGCAACAGATTTCAGAACATGGGCCGTTCTTACAGTGTTCTCCTTGTACACCAAGTTAGAAGCATAGAATAAATTAAGGAGCAAATAAGCAGACAATGAAAGCTCTTACAATATTCAATGATTACATTTCTCCAAAACAGGTTATAGGCTACAGTAGAACAGTCAGAGCTGTATGCAAAATGAAGAGGGGTAAATAGACCAAATGTTTAGGGTGAGGCACGTGGGCTACTAACATCTTACTACATAACATATATTTAGCGTTACTTTCTTAGCTACAGTATACATATCTCCCTGGCATATTACATCATTTATGAAGCAGCATGCAATAGATTTTTGGACTCACATTGTTGTGCTCAGCTCAAGGTTCTCAGGACTTTCTCTCTCCCTTTCTGAGTTAACTGAGAGGAGTCTTTTGAAGCTTGGGTTGGCAACTGTTAAAGAGATGGTTTCCACTCTAGCTTCCTGCAGTTAGTCTGGGCACATGGTGAAGGAAAATAGGTTTTGCTAGAGATAGCGTGAGCTGACAATGGCTTGGTGATGAAAACCTAAATTGGCATTTCATAGACAAGATATGGTGTGTGTGACCCGATATAGAGATAGCCTGGAAGAGTTTGGAACAATGCCTCATTGTCTCATCTTCCTGGCATCTGGGAAACTATGCCGGGTTGGGGATAAAACACAATCCAAGGCGGCTTATGGGAGTTGGAACCAGTCTGACTAAGCATTTTAAGGTCCTACATAACATCTGTTTTTTCATTATGAGTTAATAAGCACTCGGCAACACAGTTCAGAGTGTGGGGTCGATGGTTTCATTATTGCAATAATTAATCAATATTAAATAAAGATGATTGTTTGAAGAAATGACTAAGTTGCTCTCAGTACTGAATTTCCCCGACACGGTCCTCCGAGTTAACAGTTGTTTTGTGAGTGCGGCACAAATCATGCATCATTGACAGCATGATCAATGTTGAATGTTAATCATTTTAAACTTGGAAAATAGTCCCTTAATCCCAGATTTGGAACCACACAACCACTGTCACTGATTCCTTCCAAACCACTCACTGAATTTGCAATTTCCAACTTGTTGTGTAATGTTTATGTCCAATGGCCATGTCACACCCTGACCATAGTTTGCTTTGTATGTTTCTATGTTTTGTTTGGTCAGGGTGTGATCTGAGTGGGCATTCTATGTTGTGTGTCTAGTTTGTCTGTTTCTGTGTTTGGCCTGATATGGTTCTCAATCAGAGGCAGGTGTTGATTGGGAACCATATTTAGGTAGCCTGTTTGGTGTTGGGTTTTGTGGGTGATTGTTCCTGTCTTTGTGTTTGTTACACCAGATAGGGCTGTTTTCGGTTTTTCACGGTTCTTGTTTTTGTAAATTGTTCTATTTTCATCTTTATTACAGATGTATCAAAATAATCACGCTGCGTTTTGGTCCGCCTCTCCTTCCCAGGAAGAACCGCGTTACAGACCAATGAGCACCGATATGTTTTATGTATAATTTCTCTTCATTATTTCTCTTCATATGACAAGGATTAAAAAGTATTTGCCTGTAGATTGTCGACTTGATTCATGATGATGACTGCTAGCTAAAATTGTGAAAGTATGATGTTGCTACTGTACATATAACGTGATTTGAAGTAATTTTATCTGTGGCCAATGACATTGAGCCTTCTTGGATGAGCACTTCTATGGCAGCAGCCGAAGGGGCAAGCATTTTCAATGTCTCCTCTTACACTTGGCAGTGATGTAAAGTCCCCAGGAGTGACAGAACACTGAGCCAATCACGGTGCAATGCTTTGTATTTTCTGCTGGCTTGCCCCATCACCACAGAAAGGACTGAGCTGGGCTGAAACACCTGCATTTTGGAGCTGCCTTACTCAAGAAAACAAAAAGGAGACCATGTTTGTACAGGGCTTTATTAACTCACTGATATATATTATTTTTTACATTGTTTGCAAACTGATATGTGACACGTATCAATGCCAAAATAACATGCAAAACAGGCAAGCCCGAAAAACAAAAACAAAAAAAAAAGGATTTTATTTTTTTATTTTTTGCTAAAAATGTGGGGCTCAAAACAGGTGGGGCTCTGCCCTGAATGGCAGGTCACCACTGAAAATGACACGTCCTGACCAACATCCACAGCATGACGTTAAACAAAGTAGAGTACTTTCAGAACAGGGCAGAATGCTTCAGGAAACAGTGCTTCGACAGTGGAAAAGTAAGTCAGCTAGCAAGGAATTGTTGTCATTTTCTAAGCAGATATAATGGAGTACTTTATTTATTTATTTAACTGGGCAAGACAGTTAAGAACACATTTTTATTGACAATGACGTCCTACAAGAAGGTAAAATGACTCCAGCGGGGACGGGGGATAAAAAATTTAAATGAATATAGGACAAAACACACATCACGAGATGAGAGACTGTGAGGACAGATGCTGGAGGCGAGAAGCAAGTACAGAGAGTGAACATTGAATGAAACACAGACAGGAACAGAAAACGGACAGCGTCTGGACAGGGGAAAACAAAATGATGCTGATACGGGGATGAAACAGAGGAAACAGACAGATATAGGGAAGGCAATCAAAACGTGAAGAAGAAGAATACCACTGAAAATATCAAAAAAGAAGGTCCAAGCATCTTCGACAGAGGGGGGATCAATGTCACGTCCTGACCTTAGTTCCTTTTTTATGTCTCTATTTTGGTTTGGTTGGGGTGGGCATTCTATGTTGTTTTTCTATGTTTTCTTTTCTATGAGTTTGGCCTGGTATGGTTCCCAAACAGAGGCAGCTGTCTATCGTTGTCTCTGATTGAGAACCATACTTAGGTAGCCTTTTCCCACCTGGTGTTTGTGGGTAGTTGTTTTGTGTTTTCACCTTTCAGGACTGTTTCGATTTTTCATTTCCTACATTCACGTTGTTATTTTGTATGTTCAGGTTCTGTGTTAATAAATGATCATGGACACTTACCACGCTGCATTTTGGTCCTTCCTACTCCTCATCCGATGAAGAAGAAGATCATTACAATCAAGCTGATTCTATACCAATTTGCAGAGGCCAGTTCATGAAGGAAGGCTTGCTCATTAAAGTTTTTTAGCAAGCGTCTATGACAAGTCAGGACAGGTGTTTCACTGTGCAGCCACTACGAACAGAGGCTGTTAAACAGTGTTCACTAAGGTCATTACAGAAAACAACAGACTGATACCTATCAGGATAACATCAAGGAGAGTAGCCTTTTCTTGGTGTTTGGAATCATACCTTGTGGGATTGGTAATAATCTGAGCAAGATTTAGGGAGTCCCATTGCTTTAGGACTTGGTCAGGTGGTTTAAGCATGTCCCAGTTTAGGTAACCTAGCAGGACAAATTCAGACTTAGTGTAAGTGGCCAGGAGAGAGCTTAGGGCATTTAGGGTACAGTGCTGATGGTGGCCTATAACATCCAGCAACAGTTAACAAAGAGTTATTTGAAAGGTGTTCCTTGGTAATGATTGCCACTTCACCCCCTTTGGAAGATCTGTCTTGCAGAAAAAGGCTATAACCATAGAGGTTAACATCAGTGTTGAAAACACTCTTTCTTAACCACGTCTCAGTAATGACCAACACATCTGGATTGGAGCCACACTTTCAATTTATTCATTTTAGGTAATAAGCTTCTCGTGTTAATGTGCAGAAAACCCAGGCTTTTACGAGAGCAGAAATCAGTGAAGCAGATATCAGAGCACAAATCAGAATTGGGGCTAGCAACATTAGATGGGCCAGGGTGTACATGCACATTTCCAGATATAATCAGCAGTAATACAATCAGGGCACGGCAGAGGACTGGCAGAGCTCTGCAGTGTTGATTTTTAAAATTTTAATGTGCATTAAATGGCAACAATATCATATTGTACAGCAATTCCATCAGGTAACTTGAATACAAAGCTGGTGAGAGGTTGTTAGAATAGGTTGTGAGGCCAAGAGTCCAAGAGTGCTTCTCCACCTGCATTGCTTGCTGTTTGGGGTTTTAGGCTGGGTTTCTGTACAGCACTTTGAGATATCAGCTGATGTACGAAGGGCTATATAAATAAATTTGATTTGATTTGATTTGAATAGAGAGTCAGAGTCCTGAGTGTGGGAACAAACATAGACTGTCCCACGGTTGGGTAAACAAGCTAGTTTATAGTCAACAAAGCATGCAGGAGTCATGATGCAAATAGCATAAAGCACAAGCGAAAAATATAACAACTTGGGGTTAGCCATTGTAAGTTCAGAGTCAATCGCCTCAACAGTGCATGTGTGCTGGAGGAGAGCGAAAGCTCGGGAGAGAGGGGAAGGTGTGGGAGGGTGTACCTATACCAGATAGGGGGAAGACAAGGCGGACGGTGAACAGATCGCCAGGTGGAATCCAAGCAACAGTGCAGCAGGCAACGGGAGTAGGTGTCACACCGACTTGGGAGAAGCTTTTTTCGGGAGGCAGAATCCTTGTAGAAAACCCCAGCTAGCTAGCTCTCTGTCCGTCTTTTACACGTGGAAAAGGAGGTCGTTAGCTAGCTATATTTTTTCAGTATCGGAGAATGGTCCTTTACGACGTCCAAACAAAGTTGTCCTGTTGTATTTCGTGGATTCTGAGGAGGATATCTTATCTGCGCAGATGGATGGGGCTTCAAAGTGAAAATCTCCTGCCATTGTTAGGCTCAAGACTTTTCATTCACACTTCAGTGCTAATTTCAGTCAGATTCTTTCCTAGCAGCTTGGTAGCTTAGTGGCCTTATTTATTGAGCCTCATATAACAAAATTACCTAGAGATTGTTGTATTTTACTTTTTGGCTTCAGAAAGTAGGTTCAGACTGAACATTACTCACTCAATTTTGTGTTGGATGGTATTTCCAGGTTCTGCTGTGTTTCTTCTGCAGGTTTTGGCATGATATAAGTTTTTTTCTTGATTGTCCTTGGTAGTAATAGTCCATTCAGGTAATTTTGTCCTTGATTTTGGACAAAATTACCTGAATGGACTATTACTACCAAGGACAATCAAGAAAAAAACTTATATCATGCCAAAACCTGCAGAAGAAACACAGTTTTGATGTTGAGGTTCGTATCTTGCAATAAAATGTAAGTTTATCTACATTTATCCAAATCTAATTCTATATTTTTGCAGGAGCCCATGCTGACACTCACTCCCCACCTCCCTGCCTTGAATGGGCCTACCGTACATCTTACTGTAGAAATTATGTTGAAAACGAGTCTAGATTGGAACTGTGCTGTTAAAATACAAGTCATAATTTGTATTCTGAACTGGAATAAACTGATTGAAGCAATATGTTTTTAGAGGCAAACACACTCACACAGTTCTGGGTTGCTCATCTACAGCAGGACTGAGAAAGTATGTTCTTATCCAGTTTGGCACCACATACAAGACATGGTTCTCAACTCTGGCATACTTAAAAAACAAGTACAAAAACAGACTCAATGCTGAGCATGACCTCTACGTTGCACTGTCAAAAACTGAGCCCAGAATAGACATGCCTGGTAAAAACTTCAACCTGTGTGATTTGATTAATACGCTGATTAATTTTCACTCAGTTCAGAGTGAAAATTATTTCTTGTATTTTAACAGCAACAGTTCCAACCTAGACAGATATGTCAGAGTGTTTTTAATGGGGAAAAATAAACATGATTAGCTATTTATATTTAATTTCATTGTTATTTGTTTTTGTCTATATTGCATTTGTTTTAGGCATAAGGGCAATGAAATGTGCCAATATTTGCTTATAGTTGCATAAGTTTATGTCCCAGGAAAACACAGAATTTCTCATTTAGGCCCCAGGCTGAAAAAGTCTGGGTTTAAAAATTGTATGTTTACTAAAATCACATTTCCTTTGATTTTTTTATGCATCTATTTCTGAGTGTCAACTCTTAAGTAATAAAACAAACGACCATTTATTGAACATTGTTACTACTTTTAGTAGTATCCCATGATGCATCGCCTTATTTTGTTGTAGTTCAGGGAGATGAGCGAGAGAACTGACAGACATAGTCCTCTCTGTTACTGCAGACAACAGGAGCGTTTGACCAGCAGCAGCGACAATGCCTGACATGACAGAACGGATTTAGCCACTGTAGCAATTACGGCAACAATTTATATATTAGAGAATATCAGACGATATTGTAATATTGTTGAAGGTAGGTATCACAATATGTTATTACATTTATAAACCGTTTTCCACATTGGTAACAGCAGGACCCCTCATCGATTGCACCTGTCTCTCGCAGAGTCTGGTTTTGTTAACATTCTCTAGCTAGCAGCAAGCTAGCCACATGAGCATAGCATTGTCAATGATTTATTGCTAAAATGAACATAACAACAGCTTCGACATTTCTTCGCATGCAGCATCTTAGGTAGCGCTAGCTTCTGCACTCGTTGCTAACGTTAACGTTAGCTAACAGTTTGGTTGGCTAGCTAATTGTGACATGCCATGTGGGACTGGATATCAAGAATATAGCTACTAACGTTAGCTAGCTGACTTGATGCTTGGTTGGCTACACAAAATGACAATCGTATTTACTAACTAGTAGGTGTACTAGATATTACCAGTTCAGCTATTTGGATTTGGAGTGCAATAAGACGATGTTGTTTACAAACAGTGCGGCCTTAACCAATTGTTATGGACTGATCATCCTACGTCTGAATTACAGTTAACATCAAATGAAACAATTAGCTAATGTAGCTAGATGCCTAGCTAACATTGTTGTCAAATAGATTTTTGATTGGAAAGTGATAGTCAGACGCGTGCCTGTGAAAGTCGGATCGGGTGCTGTCCGCAATGCAGGTGCTGAAACCAATATAAAACTACTATAATTTTGTCCTTGCATGAGGTCAGTTTGACTTGCTTTTCCATTCGGAGGAATAATTCTAATGAATAATAATTATTGCTCCAAACCCAACTGGCTACCTTTCTGTTATGGAGACAAGTCGATACATTTTAATTCTGCACATAATATCTCAATTGATTATTTATTCCAAAGCACATGGAAAGTTAGTTATATGAACTGGAACAAAGTATCCATGAGACAAAGATATTTGCTCAACACCCACCCTCCACTTCATGATATTTTCAGCATACTAATTTGAGGCAGCACTTAGCTTGGTTAGGTGAATTGAAAGGGATTTTCTCAGTCTTAAGTGTGTGAGACTTCGACCAACCTTTTATCACAGGGGGTGTGTCTGTAGCGTTAATATCTGTTTAGCGAAGTATGGTAGCTAGTTTGTCTTGCTTCTGCAGTTCATTGGAGAGAGGGGAGGGGAGTTGAATATTACATTTTCTCTCCAAAAGCAACATTAATTTAGGATAACTGAGTATATCAGATCACTACAAATGGAGAAAGAGGGTGGAGGGTTGTTTGTTGGTGATGTCATTACAATGTGATATCATTAGAAAAGTATCGTAATCAAATGTTGTCCACTGTGCTATGACATCAGCTGAGCTCTCAAGAACCAAGCCTGATGCTAGGAATGGGTTGTGCTGTGTGAGAGTGTCTGCCATCCAGGGTTTACAGGAAGGACTCAGGATTACTCATTTATTATAGATTATCTCTTTGAGTGCACCCTTTATGACGCGTCTCTCTCTCTCTCTCTCTCTCTCTCTGTGATTACTCTGCTGTGTTGGAGGTCAACTGGTGTCCTTTGCTTCTGTACACAATGAGAGAATTTGACATAAATCTCCTATCGCTGTAGAGCAAGCTTTGAGAGCCATCAGAGGTGACACAATTTATTAATGTTAGTAAGCCGATGATGTAAGAGGGAGAAGCTACGAGATGTGTTATTGAAGCTTGCTTGCTAATGTATGCAGTGGAAGGCTCTCTCTGCACTCAGAGGGGAAAATCAATGTGCTCTCTACTCCTGGCCCAGTAGTGTTGTCTGGGAGAGGGTGGAGACAATGGGACGGCTGCTCTGCTCTGACTGAGTGATGGTCTCTTACCTCACCTCTGGGCGCTGTCTCTGGCTGAACACTGGATGCAAGGACGTCCAAGGAGGGAGGAAGGGACAGGAGACGAGCGGACCCTGCCTGCTGCTGGAGACTGGCTTCATCATGCCACACCCTGTGTCACTGTGACGTTTACTAATCTTCTCAGGATCTCTGACAGCATTCTGTACTTAGCCTCCTCCTCACGCTTTGTGCACTGAAATGGAGGAGTAAGTTCCTGCCAGAGTTTTTTTGTTCCTTGTAGCCTAGTTCTTTTTTGGATGACCTGTTGATAATGACCTATTCAGCCTATGAAATACCCATTGGCCTATTCACCTATTAATTTAATCAAATCCATACCGTGTGTTCTGAAATGTGTGTTCTCTTATATGGTATTTGGATTGGTATTCATTTGAGGTCTTTTTAATCCAGGGTCTTGTCTCATTAAAGTGTCGATGTTTATTTTAAGCAACATGCTGGTAAAGGGCCCAAGAAACCCAACAAAAATGCAGATGACTTGTTTCCCCCTGAGGTGTCTTCTTTAGAGACGTAGTCTGCTCTCTATCTGATGATAAAATCAATAGTTCGACATCAGTGTGTGTAAGCCAATTAGGCTAATACCTTTTTTCTTACTCTATGTGACTCTTCTCTCCTTGCAAGAAATATAGAATTAGGCTGCATTGCGAATTCTATCAGTATAAAAAAGGGTATTGACTGAGTAGTGACCAAGAAACTGTATAAATGTACTCGGTTCATTATAATTTCTACATAGTTCCGATTTGGTTTGAGTCATTTTTAAAGTATACTGAACAAATATATAAACGCAACATGTAAAGTGATGGTCCATTTCATTAAATAAATCCCTGAAATGTTCCATACGCACAAAAAGCTTATTTCTCTGATATTTTGTGACCAAATTTGTTTACATCTGTGTTAGTGGGAATTTCTCCTTTGCCAAGATAATCCAGCCACCTGACAGGTGTGGCATATCAAGAAGCTGATTAATCAGCATGATCATTACACAGGTGCACCATGTGCTGGGTACAATAAAAGGCTACTCTAAATTGTGCAGTTTTGGCACACAACACAATGCTACAGATGTTTTGAGGGAGTTTGCAATTGGCATGCTGACTGCAGGAATGTCCAACATAGCTGTTGTCAGGGAATTTAATGTTAATTTCTCTACCATATGCCGCCTCCAACGTCATTTTCTAGAATTTGGCAGTACGTCCAACCGGCATCACAACCACAGACCACGAGTAACCATGCCAGCCCAGGACCTCCACATCCGGCTTCTTCACCTGCGGGAATTTCTGAGGATGGGGGCATTCTGAGCAGTATTTCTGTCTGAAATAAAGCCCTTTTGTAGGGAAAAACTCATTCTGATTGGCTAGGTCTGGCTCCCAGTGGGTGGCCTGGCTCCCAAGTGGGTGGGCCTATGCCCTCGCAGGCCCACTCATAGCTGCACCCCTGCCCAGTCATGTAGAGCCATAGATTAGGACCTAATGAATTTACTATATTTCAATTGACTGAGTTCCTTCTATGAACTGTAACTCAGTAAAATCTTTTAAAATGTTGTATGTTGCGTATATATTTTTATTCACTATATATTGAGTTATCCTCACCCCAAAAGTAAGAAAAATCAAAGGCAAAGTAAAGCTGGTGCACATCCCAAATGGGTGAAAGGGGGAGCATTTAGGCTAAGCACGGAACCCCAGATGATATGGCTCTTGTTTTGATGTTGTCTCTCTGTCATCTATGTCTGCAGGTCTCTAGAGCTGGTGTGTTTCTACTGCAACATCTGCCATGGCATCCCCCACTGGTACCCTAGAGAATAATCTGCACAGCGCCCAGAAGAACCTGCTCTTCCTCCAGCAGGACCATGCCAAGACACTGAAAGGTCTACATGCAGAGATCCGCAGACTACAACAGCACTGTACAGGTGAACATGCTGAACCTCAAACTGAACTTGAACTAGGGCCACTAGACCTAAATACATACACTTCACAGGGTTCGTACAGTCATGAAAATCCTGGGAAAGTATTGTAATTTGAAAATGGTGTTTTCCAGGCCTGGAAAAGTTTTGGAAAACAATAAAATCCTAAAATGTATTTAGGCAGAGTAAAAATAAAAAAAAATGTATCCATCAAATAAAAATCAACATATCAGCCAGAATCGGAATGACAATATTGCATCCGTGTTTGCGCACATCACTTGCATAGTGTGAGACTAGTTTACAGTTGCTTAAGGAGAGAGTGACAGTCGGACATTGCAGCAACAGGTAGGCCTATAAAATATGATAGAGAACAGATTAACTAGGTAGCCAAATCAAAACATATGTTGTACCCTCTAGTTAACTGTTTAGCTATTATTAGCATATATTTTGTTATGTCCCCAAAAACATTCCATCGACACTCGCGAAAAGGTCATAGAAAGTTGATTTTCAATATTTGACAACTAACAAACACTAAAATAAAATCTAGACCGTCAGGGAGAATCTAAAACTCCAAAATGATGCATTGATTTTGTTCTATGTTTGATATTTGAGTCACTCAGATAGCCATATGTCTTGGCAAAATGTGTAGAATTTCAGGAAATTTGCTTTAAAACAGCTAAATGTTGTCTTTGTGGCCAACAGGATAGCCTGTTTAGGGTAGGCGACCTGCCCTGGCCATGTTTTGATCCAGATAAAATCCTGCTCTCCACTAGAACTGCTAGACAGGCTCTCTGAATAGCATGCTCCTTTATGCCACCACACCACTCCTGTCAGAGCTGGTCTGACGGTGACATTTGATTCTCTTCTCTTTTCACAGACTTGACATATGAGCTGACAGTGAGAAGTTCAGATCCAACAGGTAAGATGTTTAACATGCGTCCTTTCATAACGTGACCCCAGGCACACACACTTGGCCTGGCTTTTTCAATACTTAATTATTACATAGTAATACCATAGTTATTGAGAGATTTCTACTTTTTTACTGGGGTGGGATCCAGTCAGTTTATTTTCTCACTATTTTTCTAGATGTAATTCTGTGGGAACTCTCTCTGTTTTGACTTGACTCTGCTGTCATTGTGTAAGTAATGCCAGTACTGGCAGTATAGTACACTGTTAGACAGAGACATGGAATGTAGCCATTGATGTTTTACCACTTGTAGTTATTCTCTTTGACACTGATTTCACTTTGATTGGAAAACTTTTGAAATGAAATGGATATATTTTCAATGCCTCTGCAAACTATCGTACTGGCAGGTATATTGTTCATGCTATTATATAGCCTATGTGAACTAAACAATCGCTCTCTGCTTGGCTTCACACTGGCTGTTCGAAAACAGTGGCAGTGCCCGTGAACAGCCCAGGTACTAAAACCTGCAAAGCTATAAATTAGACTTTCTGCAGCAGAACAGAGGCCTCTGTATGTCTTAGCCCTGGGAATGGGAGAGAGCAGAAGGCTTGTGCTGTATCCTGGTAACACTCCCCCATCCAGGATGCGGTGCTCTGCGGCCGGGACCCCCTGCTGTTCAGGGCACTGTCCTCCTTACACTGTCAGCTCACCGTCAAGCTCATAGCACAGCCCCCTCCCCCACGTTACCATGGACATGTCACAGAGTTAAACAGAAGTCTAAATGATATACACAGGAGAACTGACAATGAGCATACAGTAGAACCACACAGAGGTCCAACTCTGGGATTTGACCACGTAGTAGACAGACTCAAATAGGAATTGAACATGAATCACAGGGGATCTGTGCAATAGGTAGAAAATATAGCAATCAATGTGATGATAGATATATACTGTATACGGTCAGTACTACGGAAATACTATTAACAATGGGCAGAAGTCAAGGCCCTCCCACCCTCATCTTTCAGGACATCATTACAGTCTTGATTAAGCAGCTGAAATAGCTTTATATACTTGCCAGAGAACAGTGAGCTGATACTCACACTTTGTAGCATCTCTAGCCATGGACCCAAGCAAAAAAGAATGATAAAAAAGCTAAACAAATCATGGTTCTGAAATCAGGCTTGAACTTTGATGTCTTTTGTGCTTTTGAATTATTGAATGTGAAATCAGTCAGTTCACTGTTACAAAATAACAGTAGGTTGTACGACAGGTAACATATCTCACTGAATGTTACCTTGTGAATCCTGTAAAGGGGCTCTGTGCAGTGCAGACAGCGCAGTACTGTGGGGGTTATTTTCAGAGACAGTAGCAGGTTAGTGTGGGACAACACGCAGATTTCAGTGCAGGAAATTAGATGATGTGTCACAGCACTAATGGACAGTCTGCGACCTACTTAGTGCAGCAGGCAGGGCTCAGTGGCTCAAAACAAAGACGACATCCCCTCTCTCGGCTGGTAAAGAAACACCAATCATAACCCCCCCGCCCATTAAGCTGATAGGAAATATACCAGACTGCCCAGTATAGAAAATAGACAATATTCATTGTAGATGGGTTGTATTGGGTAGACATCATTATGTAGGCTCTACAGTATGATATAGGCCTATCTATCTGATACAGAGAGGTAATAGCTAGGCTATATCTGTACAGTAGCTGCTTGTGAATGTGTGTCTGATCAATGCTAATGGGGTGGGGTGAGGTAGGAGCTGTGTTGATGTGGTAAGGGGAGGATGAAGAGCAATGATGAAGGTCAGAGCAGTGCTGTGACCTTGCTATCGACCAGATATGTAATTTGAGACAGGAGCTCTTCTCTCTCTCTCTCTTTCTCTCTAACTCTCTCTCTGCCCACCGCAGATGAGTCTCTGTAGACCATCACTCACATCAGCTGACAGACTCAGTCCATGGTCAGTGGATATACTTACTCTAGAAGCACTAAAACAGTCATTTGGACTGCTCATGAATGTAATTTCTGTATTACTCTGCCATTTTTAAAGTCATGCCCCTTTCCGTCCTTGACATTTCCGAGATACAGGGCATCGGGAAGTATTCGGACCTATTGACTTTTTCCACATTTTGTTGCGTCACAGCCTTATTCTAAAATTGATTAAGTAGTTTCCCCCCCCCCTCATCAATCTACAGACAATACCCCATAATGACAAAGCGAAAACATGTCTTTAGAATTTTTTGCTAATTTATACAAAATAAAAAACTTAAATATCACATTGACATAAGTATTCAGAATTTTTACTCAGTACTTTGTTGATGCACCTTTGGCAGCGATTACAGCCTTGAGTCTTCTTGGGTATGACGCTACAAGCTTGGCACACCTGTATTTGGGGATTTTCTCCCATTCTTCTCTGTAGATCGCTGAAGTCAGAGACTTTTATCTCCCTCACCAACTTCAAACATCTGCTATCTGAGCAGCTGGGTAAATAGCCCACCCAATTTTACCTACCTCATCCCCATACTGTTTATATTTATTTACTTTTCTGCTCTTTTGCACACCAATATCTCTACCTGTACATGACCATCTGATCATTTATCACTCCAGTGTTAATCTGCAAAATTGTAATTATTCGCCTACCTCCTCATTCATGCCTTTTGCACACAATGTATATAGACTCTCTTTTTTTCCTACTGTGTTATTGACTTGTTAATTGTTTACTCCATGTGTAACTCTGTGTTGTCTGTTCACACTGCTATGCTTTATCTTGGCCAGGTCGCAGTTGCAAATGAGAACTTGTTCTCAACTAGCCTACCTGGTTAAATAAAGGTGTTCTCAACTAGCCTACCTGGTTAAATAAAGGTGTTCTCAACTAGCCTACCTGGTTAAATAAAGGTGTTCTCAACTAGCCTACCTGGTTAAATAAAGGTGTTCTCAACTAGCCTACCTGGTTAAATAAAGGTGTTCTCAACTAGCCTACCTGGTTAAAAAAATAAAAATAAAGATACTCTCAAGCTCTGTCAGGTTGGATGGGGGGGCGGTGCTGCGCTGCTATTTTCAGGTCTCTTCAGAGATATTAGATTGGGTTCAAGTCCAGGCTCTGGCTGAGCCACTCAAGGACATTCAGAGACTTTTCCCGAAGCCACTCCTGCATTGTCTTAGCTGTGTGCTTAGGGTCGTTGTCCTGTTGGAAGGTGAACATTTTCCCCAATCTGAGGTCCTGATCGCTCTAGAGTAGATTTTCATCAAGGATCTCGCTGTATTTTGCTACGTTCATCTTTCCCTCCATCCTGACTAGTCTCCCAGTCCCTGCCGATGAAAAACATTCCCACAGCATGATGCTTCCACAACCAAGTGTCACTGTAGGAATGGTGCCACGTTTCCTCCAAGCATGATAATTGGCATTCGGGGCCAAAGAGTTCAATCTTAGTTTCATCAGACCAGAGAATTTGGTTTCTCATGGTCTGAGAGTCCTTTAGGTGCCTTTTTGAAAACTCTAAGCGGGCTGTCATGTGCCTTTTACTGAGGAGTGACTTCCGTCTGGCCACTCTACCATAAAGGCGTGATTGGTGTAGTGCTGCAGAGATGGTTCTCCTTCTGGAAGGTTCTCCCGTCTACACAGAGGAACTCTGGAGCTCTGTCAGAGTGACCATCGGGTTCTTGGTCACCTCCCTTACCAAGGCCCTTCTGCCCCGATTGCTCAGTTTGGCCGGGTGGCCAGTTGTAGTAAGAGTCTTGGCTGTTAATAACTTCTTCCATTTAAGAATGATGGAGGCCACTGTGTTCTTGGGGACCTTCAATGCTGCGGAAATGTATTCGTATCCTTCCCCAGATCTCTGCCTTGACACAATCCTGTCTTGGAGCTCTACGGACAATTCCTTCGACCTCATGGCTTGGTTTTTGCTCTGACATGCACTGGCAACTGGGGGACCTTATATAGACAGGTGTGTGCCTTTCCAAATCATCTCCAATTAGTTGGGACATAACATTTTTGCATCTGAGCTTCTAGAGTGTGTGGCTCTCCTTTATTTTTTAAAAAGTGTTCCACTCCGCTAGCCAGGACCTCGCCTAAATAGGTGTGCGTGTCTTTCGCCTCACATTTAGTTGGGTTTAACATAGGTGGTCTCCAAAGTAATACAAACATCTCAAGGATGAGCAATGGAAACAGGATGCACCGGAGCTCAATTTCGAGTATCATAGCAGAGTCTGAATACTTAAGGTAATTAAGGTCATTCTGTTTAGGTTTTTTTGCAAACATTTCCAAAAACCTGTTTTCGATTTGTCATTATGTGGTATTGTGTGTAGATTGATGAGGATTTTGTATTTATTTAATGCATTTTAGTATAATGCTGTTACGTAACAAAATGTGGAAAAAGTGAAGGGGTCTGAATACTTTCCAAATTAACTGTAACACACGGTCGTTGTTAGAATCTTAAATTCACAAACAGAACTGGAGTTATAACTATTTTTAAATGGTATTGGCACCTCCTTCTCCTGACACTAGGGCTTGCTCCCCTCCTTCTCCTGACAGTAGGGCTTGCTCCCCTCCTTCTTCCGACAGTAGGGCCTGCTCCCCTCCTTCTCCCGTCTGTTGAAGGTGCTCTGCCCAGTTTCTAATCACACAGATAATTGTCTGAACTGAACCTAAACTATGCCCAAACTAATTTCACACATAAGAACAGAATAAATAAATTAAGTGAAGTATGATTGGGGAGAATGGGTGATTTGATGAGCGAGGGGAAGTGTACACTGCAGTCAGACGTCTTGATTCCAAGATGGCGTAGCAGTCAGACGTCTTTTTCCTCGTCTTGTCGTGTCCCGTGTATTTATATTTTTATATATATTTTTTCCGCATATATATATATATATATATATATATATTTTTTTTTTTTATATATTATTTTTCTTAACCTCAACTTCAACATACTCTCCTGCAATCTGCCTCACCCAATGTGGTGTGGTTCTGCTATTTTCTTTACTTTTGAACCGTAACCCATAACAGAAGCTAGCCAGCTAACTAGCTACTAGCTAGTAGTCAGCTAGTCACTGCTAGCGGTCATCAGCTAACCTTTAGCCCGGACAACTCTTGCCAGTCTGCACAGCTCGACTCAAAACAGAGCAAACCGAACTTATTTTTCTCCATATCTCCGGATTCCTACCGCAAGCTCTGAACCTTTTCACCTGGATCATCGCAGCTAGCTAGCTACTATTCCGAGTGGCCACTCCTGGCTAACATCTCTGTCCCGAAGCAAGAACCAATTAGCCTGGAGTTAGCCTTTGCTAGGCCCATCTCCCGGCTAGCCGAAGAGGTCCATCAGCCACTCCTTGGGCTACCAGACCTATTTTGACAATTGGCCTGGACCCCTTTTATTGCCGACACGGAGCCCCGCCGATTCCATCACGACTGGACTACCGACATAATCTGCCCGAGGGGGTTTTTCATCTGGCTCCTCTGTTACGACGCCCCCTGAATGCCCATCTGCTAGCCGCGGCCCGCTAGCTGTCTAGAGCATATCGGACTGTTAGCTGAAGAGGCCCATCGGACAAATTCTTTGGTCACTATACCTATTTTAGAACCTTTTATCACTCGGAGCCCTGCTGATCCATCACGACTAGTCTGACGACGTAACAGCGTGAGGGGGCCACAACAGACTTCTTCCGTTGCGATGTCCCTCTAAGGCCCTTCTGGTAGCTTGCTAGCCCCGGCCCGCTAGCTGTCTGAATCGATGTGTCTCCAGCCCGCCGAGCTACTCACTGGACCCCTATGATCACTCAGCTACGCATGGCTCCCTTATGTCAATATGCCTTGTCTATTGCTGTTTTGGTTAGTGATTATTGACTTATTTCACCATAGAGCCTCTAACCCTGCTCAATACGCCTTAGCTAACCCTTTAGTTCCACCTCCCACACATGTGGTGACCTCACCTGGTTTAAATTGTGTTTCTAGAGACAATATCTCTCTCATCGTCACTCAATGCCTAGGTTTACCTCCACTGTATTCACATCCTACCATACCTTTGTCTGTACATTACGCCTTGAATCTATTCTACTGTGCCCATAAACCTGCTCCTTTTACTCTCTGTTCCGAACGTACTAGACGACCAGTTCTTATAGCCTTTAGCCGTACCCTTATCCTACTCCTCTTCTGTTCCTTTGGTGATGTAGAGGTTAATCCAGGCACTGCAGTGTCTAGCTCCATTCCCATTCCCCAGGCGCTCTCATTTGTTGACTTCTGTAACCGTAAAAGCCTTGGTTTCATGCAAGTTAACATTATAAGCCTCCTCCCTAAGTTTGTTTTATTCACTGCTTTAGCATACTCTGCCAACCCGGATGTCCTAGCCATGTCTGAATCCTGGCTTAGGAAGACCACCAAAAATGTCCATCCCTAACTATAACATTTTCCGACAAAATAGAACTGCCAAAGGGGGTGGAGTTAGCCTGCAGAGTTCTGTCTTGCTATCCAGGTCTGAGCCCAAACAATTTCAGCTTCTACTTTTAAAAATCTACCTTTCCAGAAACAAGTCTCAGAAACAACTCTCAACAAGTCTCAGCTGTGCCCTGGACACCATTATGTGAATTGATTACCCCCCATCTATCTTCAGAGCTCGTGCTGTTAGGTGACCTAAACTGGGACATGCTTAACACCCCGGCCATCCTACAATCTAAGCTTGATGCCCTCAATCTCACACAAATTATCAATGAACCTACCAGGTGCAAACCCAAATCCGTAAACACGGGCACCCTCATAGATATCATACTAACCAACCTGCCCTCCAAATACACCTCTGCTGTCTTCAACCAGGATCTCAGCTATCACTGCCTCATTGCCTGCGTCCATAATGGGTCTGTGGTCAAACGACCCCCCCTCAACACTGTCAAATGCTCCCTAAAACACTTCAGCGAGCAGGCCTTTCTAATCAACCTGGCCTGGATATCCTGGAAGGATATTGACCTCATTCCGTCAGTAGAGGATGCCTGGTTATTCTTTAAAATTGCTTTCCTCACCATCTTAAATAAGCATGCCCCATTCAAATAAAATTTAACCAGGAATAGATATAACCCTTGGTAGACTCCATACTGCCCTTGACCAGCACAAAAGCAGCTGGTGGCGTACTGCATTAGCATCGAATAGCCCCTGCGATATGCAACTTTTCAGGGAAGTTAGGAACCAATATACACAGGCAGTTAAGAAAGCAAAGGCTAGCTTTTTCAAACAGAAATGTGCATCCTGTAGCACAAACTCCAAAACGTTCTGGGACACTGTAAAGTTCATGGAGAATAAGAACACCTCCTCCCAGCTGCCCACTGCAGGCTAGGAAACATTGTCACCACCGATAAATCCACGATAATTGAGAATTTCAATAAGCATTTCTCTACGGCTGGCCATGCTTTCCACCTGGCTACCCCTACCCAGGTCAACAGACCTGCACCCCCCACAGCAATTTGCCCAAGCCTCCCCATTTCTCCTTCACCTAAATCCAAACAGCTGATGTTCTGAAAGAGCTGCAAAATCATGACCCCTGCAAATCAGCCAGGCTAGACAATCTGGACCCTCTCTTTCTAAAATTATCTGCTGAAATTGTTGCAACCCCTATTACTAGCCTGGTCAACCTCTCTTTCGTATCGTCTGAGATCCCCAAAGATTGGAAAGCTGCTGCGGTCATCCCCCTCTTCAAAGGGGGAGACACTCTAGACCCAAACTGCTACAGACCTATATCTATCCTACCCTGCCTTTCATCGAAAGGTCTTCGAAAGCCAAGTTAACAAACAGATCACAGACCATTTCGATTCCCACCGTACCTTCTCCGCTATGCAATCTGGTTTCCGAGCTGGTCATGGGTGCACCTCACGCTCAAGGTCCTAAACGATATCATAACCGCCATCGATAAGAGACAATACTGTGCAGCTGTATTCATTGACCTGGCCAAGGTTTTCGACTGTTGTCCGGACCTAAGGCAGTCTCTATGGCAGTGCCACAGGTTTCAATCCTCGGGCCGACTCTTTTCTCTGTATACATCACTGTATACATCAATGATGTCGCTCTTGCTGCTGGTGATTCTCTGATCCACCTCTACGCAGACGACACAATTCTGTATTCTTCTGGCCCTTCTTTGGACACTGTGTTAACTAACATCCAGATGAGGTTCAATGCCATACAACTCTCCTTCCGTGGCCTCCAACTGCTCTTAAACGCAAGTAAAACTAAATGCATGCTCTTCAACCGATCGCTGCCCACACCTGCCCACCCATCCAGCATCACTACTCTGGACGGTTCTGACTTAGAATATGTGGACAACTACAAATACCTAGGTGTATGGTTAGACTGTAAACTCTCCTTCCGGACTCACATTAAGCATCTCCAATCCAAAGTTAAATCTAGAATCGGCTTCCTATTTCGCAACAAAGCATCCTTCACTCATGCTGCCAAACATACCCTCGTAAAACTAACTCTCCTACCGATCCTTGACTTCGGCAATGTCATTTACAAAATAGCCTCCAGCACTCTACTCAGCAAACTGGATTCAGTCTATCACAGTGCCGTCCGTTTTGTCACCTAAGCCCCATATACTACCCACCACTACCACCTGCATGCTCTCGATGGTTGGCCCTCACTTCATATTCGTCACCAAACCTACTGGCTCCAGGTCATCGATAAGTCTTTTCTAGGTAAAGCCCCGCCTTATTTAAGCTCACTTGTCACCATAGCAGCACCCACCCGTAGCACGCGCTCCAGCAGGTATATTTTACTGGTCACCCCCAAAGCCAATTCCTCGTTTGGCCACCTTTCCTTCCAGTTCTCTGCTGCCAATGACTGGAACGAAATGCAAAAATCACTGAAGTTGGAGACTCAAAACTCCCTCACTAACTTTAAGCACCAGCAGTAAGAGCAGCTCACAGATCACTGCACCTGTACATAGCCCATCTGTAAATAGCCCATCCAACTACCTCATCCTTTTATTTATTTTGCTCCTTTGCACCCTAGTATCTCTACTTGCACACTCATCTTCTGCACATCTATCACTCCAGGGTGTAATTGCTATATTGTAATTTTTTCGCCACTATGGCCTATTTATTGTACCTCCCTTATCCTCCCTCATTTGGACACACTGTATATAGACTTTTTCTATTTTATTATTGACTGTGTGTTTGTTAATTCCATGTGTAACTCTGTGTTGTTGTTTGTGTTGCACTGCTTTGCTTTATCTTGGCCAGGTCGCAGTTGTAAATGAGAGCTTGTTCTCAACTGGCCTACCTGGTTAAATAAAGGTGAAATAAAATTTAAAAAAAATAAAAATAATGTAATCACCAATTGTGAATGAAGAACAGGGTGGGCCATTCTATTGTATGGATCTATTCTAATTATAATTTCAAAATGGTATGTATCCTATATCAGTCCATCGAATCCAAGCAGTCTTATCAGTCTACTCTGTCCTACTTAGAGTACACAGTGTGCGTAATTTACAATGACAAGAAGACCAAGACGAATGGATCTACTTGCTGCATTAGCGTTGCTACAAAACCAGCCTGGCCGATTATCAGCACAAAATGTCCTCACTGAAGAGAGAAGGCCCTACATCGGAAGCAAAAACAACATCTGCAACGTACACCATGTCAGCACAAGCTGACAATAATTGACAATTATTTACATTTGTTGCTTCTGTCCTGATGTTCACTATTTATCAAGCACACTTTGAGCTTATAATGATGTTTAGTTTACTGATGTTTTCATCATTTCACCGTGTGTCTTGGTGAGTGGGGTATATTTTTTATTTTTTTTGTCATTATAGACAGAAGCTGTTACCGCTTTCTAACACATGCTTTCTATGTCATAGTTGTAACAAAGGCACGTCCCTCTCCAGCGCTCGAGTTCGTTGATTATTATTATTAGGCTGATTTATTTTTATTCACACCTGTCACCATCGTTACGCGCATCAGCGCCTAATCAGACTCAATCACCTGCTTGATTACCTTCCCTATAACTGTCACTCCTGCACGCTGCTCGTGTTTCTTGTTTTGTCCATGTTCGTTTTATTTATTAAATTATTCACTCCCTGTACTTCCTTCCCGACTCCCAGCATACACTTTCCAGCACTCCATGAATAAAATCTATTGGACACTTGAATATTGATGTTGTTTGTTTTTACATATTTTTTACAGCCTACAGTAACATAAACAAATTAAAATGCTGTTATTAAAAGTACCTATGCGCAAGGTGTGAGTGTGTGTGTGTGTGTGTGTGTGTGTGTGTGTGTGTGTGTGTGTGTGTGTGTGTGCGTGCGTGCGTGGAGGGTTGGATACACAGTATGTGTAGCCTATATTTGGAATTTGCAGTGTGTGTGTGTGTGTGTGTTAGGCCCAATGCATCAGTTTTTATCTTAATATAATTTCGGGGTAACAGTTATTTACCTTACCTTTAAATTAAAATGGTCAAAAAGAATCAGAAATAGCTTCTTAGCAAAGAGCACATTTTCAAGCAGGAATTGTACGATTTTTGTGTACCTATGATAAAAATTACAGACCTCTACATGCTTTGTAAGTAGGAAAACCTGCAAAATCGGCAGTGTATGAAATACTTGTTCTCCCCACTGTACATATGTAGGATGTTAATTTGACCAGTTTCTCACAGCAGGAAAATAATCCTGCAGTAACAGGAAATGTGGATTATTGTCTGGATTATAATTAATTGACATTTATATAGGGGTTGCAACATTTTTAGTTGAGGCAAATCAAGTCTGACATTTTTAAGATGAAATTAGTTTCTTTAGAAGCATTTTTTAACCTTGAATACACTACAAGTTTGCATTTCTTGCTGTGCAGGAAATTTCCTGCAACAACAGGGTAATCAAATTAAGATCCTACATCTGTACACAAGCCTACAGTATGTTAACTGCAGATGGCAGCCCTACCAGACAAATAGCAAAACAGCCTTGTTTGTACTCCTGATGGAATATTTTGAGAGGAATGGACAATGTTTTATTGTGGATCCAAATAAAGCAGGCTATGTGAGACTATTTTGTGTGTTGCAACAGGGTGTAGATTTCTGATGGTTGTGTGAATGTGCATGTTTTGTCTTCATATAGGGGTCTAACAGTGTGATTTGTTTGTGTGTGTGCAGACAGCAGTGAGGCACGCTGCAGGGAGCTACACAGTAAGTGTGAGGAGCTTGAGGCTCAGCTGAAAGTGAAGGAGGAGGAGAACACTGAGCTGCTGAGGGACCTGGAGCAGAAGAATGCCATGATCTCTGTCCTGGAGAACACCATCAAGGAAAGGGAGAAGAAGTACCTGGAGGAGCTGAAGATGAAGAGCCACAAGCTGGCTGTCCTGTCTGGAGAGCTGGAGCAGAGAGCCAGCACCATTGCCTACCTCACCTCTCAGCTCCACGCCACCAAGAAAAAGCTCCTGGCAGGCAGCTCCTCTGAGGCCAGCCCCAACGTCAGCCCTGTGAGCTCCTACAAGCCCACCCCTCCCAAAGCCAAGGACCGTCAGTCTGGCCCTGAGACCCCTCTACGCCGCATGAAGAAGAGCCTGTCTCAGCCGCTGCACTCTGAGTTAACCGAGCTGTACCGGCTGGGTTCTGACGGGAGGAGGATGGTCCTACGGGAGGCGGTGGACGCCATGCCCGACCCCACCCCATTTCTGCAGGCAGCTCGAGACACGCCTGATCTACAGATGGTACGAGACCGGCCTGCCGTCATCCCCCCCATCGCCTGTGATCGCTCGTCCAGCCCACGCCACAGCCTGGCACGGGACCGTCAGCACCGGGCACACGTGGGCGTGGCACACCGCATCCACCACAGCACCCCTCCACTAGCGCCGTCTCAGCCAGAGGTGGAGATGCTGGCTGTGGACCAGGTCAATGGGGACAAGGTGGTGAGGAAGCGATCCGGGGCGGACAGAACAGTTTAACACATGACAAGAGCGAGAAGGAGCATCACCTACTCTATAATCAGCTGCTTTTTATGCAATTCGGCAACGAGCAAAAGAAAGTCAAATGGGATACTTCACTTCAAAAAAGCGTTTTTAATATGTAGACACGGACTACTGTAAGCATGCCAAATGTTTTGTTTTGAAACCCATGTGACTTAAACATCCTGTCCTTTTTGCATGGTCTTTCATCTCACTCCATCTTACATCCTGCACATAAACTTCTCCGCCAAACATCTGCATTATTGCCTGCTTACCTGGTGAATCCAATACACATCGTCATAGTTAATACTACAGTTAAGTTATCCATACTTCATCTGGTCAGCAATACTGTCCAGACAGATAAACAAGCTATATGACGTCTGCAGCTACGTCATACATGTTATAGAAGTTGACTTATTAAACTAATACTCCCTGAATGTTTTTCATCTTGTGATGTTAATACATTAACAGAAACAAATCACAGAAATGAATTGGTAATTGTCTAGTTATCACACAAATGAATTGGTTACATGTCATGGGCATTTCTAAGACATAATCTACACAGAACTGTCGGACCTATGTGTCCGTGATATCTGTAAATATGTGATGGATATTTTAATTTATTGTTTGTTTTACTTTTAATATAGAAAAAATACATCTCAAGTATCGGAAAAGTGGCATAATCACTTATTGTCATGCTTCTCTCATCACACTTACTCGTCCTTGAATACTATGTATATGACAATATAATAAAGCAGTCTTTTTTTGTTACTAACGTGGTGTGTGTTGGGAAGAATCTAACCTCTGTCACAGGCTTTCACCATGTCAGCGAAGCCTGGAGGCAGAACTTTGGAAGAATCTGAAGCGGAAACTGCTTGATGTTTCAGGCTGCCAGTGGACATAGGGTGAGACATAGGTCATTAATAGCTGGGTTTTTTGCAACTATTGAATCACTGGGTGTGGACAAAAGAATACCAACATTTTCACACTGTCATGCTGTTATTATAATAGCACAAGTAATCTAAAGTAGGTATTTGATCATTCATATAGATTTGGTCTATTATTGGTAGTAATGTGTGGGATACATCTTTCTGTGTCTAAATGAAAACAACTAGTTTCCACAAACACTCATCAGGTTTGCCATAGACATGGGCAGCCCTGCTTACTAATTTACATCTGTGTCACACTGCCCATGAGATTGCTTTTCCAAGAGACGGGTTCAGATCCGGTTCAGATCCCACCTGTGTGTAGTTGACATGAGACAGGGTCACGGTCTCATGATGAGGTAGCCCTTCATGCGACTTCAAAATCAGTGTCTCCCTCCGCCCAAAAGGGAATTACCTATTGGGCTAACTGTTAAGACATTGGTTTCTCCTGTGGAAGATCCGGTTTCAGATCCCGGCTGTGAATGGCATCCAACGGTGGGATCTTCTTTCGTGGGAGAGGAGGTCAAAGGGGGGTGAATGTAGCGGACATTTAGTTGCACTCAAAGTCTCGTGATGTAGCCCTGCCTGTTACTTCTAAATCACTGTCGCCCAAAAGGGAACCAAGACGTTGGTTTCTTCGGTGGGAGATTGCGCCCGTGAGTCATAGATTTGCACTCTGTTACCACTCATTCGAATTCCCTCTTTCCAGAAGTCTGCTCTAAAGCCAGCAGAGGTCGTCTTTTCACAGACAATCAATGGTGAACCAAATAACAAGGCGGATAGATGTCTGAAACAGACAAGCACAGCATGAGTGACGTCTGGAGGCAAGATATGTAATAAACAAGTGATCATACTGTACTGTACAAATTCAATCCCTAGGTTATTTATGAAGAAGAGGACTGGCCCAACTAGTCTATATAGTGCATATTCTATGTATTGTTTTAGGCAGAAAAGGGCTCCATGTTGTATCAGAGAAGGTTGGAAGATGTGGAGAAAGACAGTTTATGGGGATGGAAGTAATTGTGGGCCGTTTTTGACATGGAAACTCTTAATTTACAATACTTGAGTGAAATAAATGCAATTTACTTAGGACCAATCCAATTGAATTACTCGTGGAAGTGTTTACCTCTAGCCTACATTTCCATATCTAGACACAAGATGTCACTATACTATCAGTACAGACTGGCAAAACCAAACATGTATTTTAAAATACCAAATGAAGCATAGGATAGAGAACAAAGGCCTAGAGATTGAGGAGACACAGACAGATAAGGGCTTAAACCATGTAACCATAGGGTTACAGAGCAAGTACACTACCTCCTGACATTTAGGCCTACAGATCCAGACCTCTTGGCAGAGACAGTAGCAGGTTACACTATTCTGGACAGAGAGAGATGGAGAGAGAGCGCGAGCGCACGCAGTTAGAGGTGCAAACATGGGGAACCAGAGATAATCCCACCGCTGCCATCAACGTGGCGAACATATCATCAAGTTCGCTATGATAAAGTCAAGTTCTTAACAAAAGTCATGTGTAGAAAAATCCTCTGCCGCGAAAGTGGTGCTGTCTGTTAGGTTTATCTCTATAGCGTACTATTTTATCTTAAAGTTGTGGAGCAACAGTCCAGTGCTGTGATGCACACACCGCAGGCTTTTCTCCCGGACTCGGTTTGGGTCTACCGAATGTAGGCTAAGGAAATTCAATGGAAGCGTTCAGATCAAAGCGTTGAAAATGACCTATTTCATGCAAATATTTGTTTATGTATTTGATGAGTAAAAAATATAGTTGATTTCGTTCATTTACATGAGCAATATTTTGCTGTTTTTAGAACAGACTGTTCACCGTCGTCTCATTTTCACTTCAGCGATGCAACATCTTCCTGTCATTTTTCCACAACGCAACGCGATTACGCGCGCAGCCATGGTAATAGTAGAGATTTTCTTGGTCAGCATCACAGGTGCTCGTGGACCGTTGTGCGTAATTTTCGACCACTTTTGCATGTTCAGTTTATGAGCGAATTCATTTAATACATCTAAGGGGGAAACCACCAGACCAGTCCTATAGCAATAATGGCTCCGCACCTCAAACGTTCGGGTGATTGTAATTGGGGCATGCGTTTTATTGTTTATCCATAGCAGGCTGTCGGAGTTCGGATAAACTGAGATGCATAGAACGGAAACATGCAAATAATTGGAAATAACACCCGGCACTGCTTGATTATAAGGCAATTCATCATCTGAAATATATTTTTATTTGTAATTTATGGGAGGACATATCACAGGTTTGAATAACGCTACTGTCCTGAAGAATCGAATACCGTTTTTGTAAGTATTCCTGCGTTATACTAAATCACAACCTATGATTTGCGCCTGTTTATTTTTGCTTGAATTTGCAATAGGCAACATTCGCCTCGATCACAACCTACAGGTCTGTCTGCCGAACAAAATAGGCAATCATTGCAAACTCGACGGGATTAGAACAAAACCTCGATTATTATTACAATGGTTTATCGAGTCCAGCCAAAATTGTGCTTGGACGTAGCTATACTTAATATATATATATATTTTTTTAATGTATAATTAAGATCTCGGTAGCCTAGTATGTGTTGGATTAAGCTATAATTATACTCAGCACATACACACTTAAGAGCTGAATAAGAATGCGAACCCTATATCGAAAAAAAGAGACCTCGATAATTATTATAGAATACCGTTGAGGAATATCGTGCACATGATTGTAAATAATTAATAAATAAGATATTGTAAATAAATTCCAAAATGAAAAGATAAAGACTCAAATCATCCTTATATTGCTGTTGATATGCTAACATATACATTGTGTCTTTATACTACCTAGAAATAACTATGCAAAGTATAGGATCCTGGAGCCGCATGCTTATTATGGAGTAATAACACTGTGAAGTATTCATGGTATCCTTCGAATGTATTTAAATCATAACGTTTTTGTTGCCATGTTTCCTTTTAGTTAAGTCAGGACAAATCCTACCAATGTGCATTTTCTATCTGTCTTTTTTTATGTCACATTCTTTCCTGTCTCCTGTCTGATTTAGAGTGTATATCCCATGTTCATCTGCTTGGGTTTTCTGAGACTGCTCCGGTTGTATACTTCTGCAAAGCTCATCAACATCAACATCATCTGCCACTTCAAACACATCAAGCCATAAGAGGAGGGAGCTTAGCTGCTTTTGGCATTTCAAAAAGAGGCTGGTTAAAGAAACTGCAGTGGAAAAAAGCACCTTCAGGATGACAGTGAGTTTCTTCTAAGTGAACTAGATGACTCCACTGGACCTGTGCCCTGGAAACACCACCATTTGACCGAGGACTATCAGAGTGACTGCTGACATCAAAGTTTTAATTGTTGTTTTAAAAAAGAAGAACAAATGCTTGGGCATCTCTGGTGGCCTGCTGGGTAGCAGTGGTCTTCTTGTACCGTAGTAGCAGCAGCTGAACCACGGTTGCCATAGTGGAACAATGGCACGGCCAGGCTCTGGGGTGCTGGTGTCGGTCAACGGGCTGGGGTACCCTCCTCAGAACCTGGCCCGGGTGGTGGTGTGGGAGTGGCTGAACGAACATGGGCGCTGGCGGCCCTACAGCGCGGCAACGTGCCACCACATAGAGAACGTACTGAAGGGGGACGTGCGGGGGACTGTGGTCCTTGGACAGGTGGATGCCCAGCTGGCCTCTTACATCATCGACCTGCAGTCCATGCACCAGTTTAGACAGGACACAGGTAAGAACCAGTCAAAACATCTGTGTCGTTCATCATCATTATCATGTGATCACACACTTATGTAACTGTATTTCCCCATTATGAACTTCAATGGTAGAATAGATGAACAATGTAAAAGGTGCAGTTCATGCCACAGCATGCTGTACGTATTATTCAGATGTTCATTCTTAGCCAATAGACCCCTCCATTATGGTGTACATTTTCTTTGCAACCTAGCTCAACAAGTTCATATGGAAACCACCCTTGAAGGATGTGCATCTATTTCTGTATTTGCCATACAACCATTTGTGATATTAGCATCTTGGTAGGGGAAACTCCCCCCAATTTTTTGTAGATGCATGCCAGCAAAGCCACAACACAACACTAAACAATACATTAACTGCACTATAACAAGGCCAAGCGGTGCCCACAAACTGTTAGTGCCTACATAAAGCTGTCCCAACAGCAGAGCTTTCTTTCCAGCACCATGGAGTGAATCCTTACCACCGCTACACCTGGCTATCAGCGGAGCCTTGTCTGGCAGTCAGCCTCGTTTACAGCCTTTTTTTTTTTTAAACATAGCTGATATGGCTGACCATATCTCCCTGGCATATTACATCATTTATGCAGCAGCATATAAGACACTATTTTCGTTGGAAAATTTTGTCATCAAAGAAAAATATTGTGGGGCTCAAAAACATTATGGGTTGTTCAACAAATTGAATTGAACTCCTTGGGGAAGTCAGGCGAGAGATCCAAATGTGCTGGGACCTATCTGAACCACAGGTTGAGGTGGGTATTGTTGCTACAACAGAAGATGAAGCACTCCGAGGACCATTAATGCTCATCAGATGAAAAACAAGTTTAACAACCACGTTAATCATTACCTCATCTTCTACGCTTTAATGTCATGACCTTGCCAAAGGTCACCGTGAATGAGGCAGCCAAGCATTTCAAGTGATCGACTGCTGTAATCCCAACTCAATCCAGGGCCATAAAACAGAAAAAGGATATTTTCTTTCAGAAAATAACAATGTGAAAGATAATTAGTTTTCACGTTCGGTTTTAAGGTTGTATTTTCATGCTTCATCTTCTTGCCTCTTACCAGTACTCACAGTGCTGCCACTCTCAGGTACAAACCTACCAATTATTCATGATTGGAAAAGCGGCATTGACTCCATCTAGTAAATAGAGATACTCTTAGAAATACAGGATAGAGATATCCTATAGATCAGTGATCATCAACTAGTTTCAGCCGCAGGACGATTTATTTTCTTGAGTGGATGGTCGGGGGGCCAGAACATAATTACAAATCATTTGTAGACTGCAAATTGACCGCAAGAAACTCAAACAGATATAACATTTGACTAAAACATAATCATTTCAAACCTTGCTTTCATTTGTATACGATCACATATACTGAGTGTACAAAACATTATGAACACCTGCACTTTCCATGACATATACTGACCAAGTGAATCCCTTATTGATGTCACTTGTTAAATCCACTTCAATCAGTGTAGATGAAGGGGAGGAGACAAGTTAAATAAGGATTTTTAAGCCTTGAGACAATTGAGACATGGATTGTGTATGTGCCATTCAAATGATGAATGTGCAAGACAAAATGTAAGTGCCTTTGAATGGGGTGTGGTAGAACTGTGTCAAGAACTGCAACGCCGCTGGGTTTTTCATGCACACCAGTTTCCCATGTGTATCAAGAATGGTCCACCACCCAAAGGACATCCAGCCAATTTGGCACAGCTGTGGGGAGCATTGGAGTCAATATGGGCCAGCATCCTTGTGGAACACTTTTGACACCTTGTAGAGTCAATGCCCCAACGAATTGAGACTGTTCTATATTATTATTATTATTTGGCTCAGAAAACTTGGGGCCAAAGGTCACAATCCCAGCAAGAATCAACAGAAACATACTAGGCTTCTGATCGCCCTATAGGTTGTTTGGTCATTGTTTGGTCATCCCACTAAGGTGTTAATTTGCCTGCCTGTGTTGCTTCTGTTTCTTGGACACGTTTGCTTCTCAGATGTGAGAGTGTTTTTGCCTAAGATTATCAAAGCGTTCCTGTCTGAGTTTTAGATGTCAATGCTGCCACAGTGTGTTGTGGGAGAGGATGCACGCATGTGGGGGAGGTCTCAGAAAGCTGTTCTGTCTCAGCTATAGAGAATCCTTTGACACCTCAATTAGCCCCGCAAGCTCATTCACCTGAACAATTAATGTATCATAGTGATTCATTAATTGATGAACCTTCTATGTCCCAAAGGCCAGACCTCTATATTAACAGGGCATAGAACATGACACTGTGTCAGAGAGAGTGCTGGAGAGAAAGGGGAGGATATCTCATTGAGTTTTACTAGCTGGTACATCTCTTTTTTCATAGAATATAAACTCACTCAGCATGAGCAAAACGTTCTTGCTATCCTATATGCTGTGTAGCTTATGAGGATTGGCACAACAGAACAAATGTTACTTTGAAGTGAAATGAATTGTTCAGTTGGATGTAAAGTCATTGGTCTTCTATTGATAGTCACGGTGAAATCATGTTGGCTGGTGTGAATGTGACGAGGCAGTATCTTAGCATAGCTGCCTGTCACACTTGCCTAAAAGCCTAGGAAAGTGCTGTGGGTGATTTCTGCTGTCCTTGTCATCGTGTCCTTTGATAGAATAGAGCTGCACATGTGTCTGAGACTGGGTGGCTGAGAGAGAGAGAGAGGGAGAGAGAGAGAGGAGCTAGCCAACCGTTTGTCAGCCATTACCATGGTGCTGGGCCTGTGCCTGACGTTTATCGCTCCTCATTGTGCCGTTCTCCGTGTTACCTTCCCCCTCAGCTGGGATAAAACTGTCACAACAGGTTCTGACGGACAGCATCCTGGACACCCACCCCTGGCCCCTCTCCTCTACCTTCTAAAAACTGTGATAGGCTCCTGCAGCTGTGGCTGTCTTCATATAGGGCCCTGTTGAGAGGCTATGTGATATTGATCAATTTAAATGAACGCTGAAATGGGAAACCGTGGCCTCGGCTCTGTTTGTTATGGCTTTCAATACATTTGTTCACAGTGGATGTTTGCTGTGTGAAGGACAAGCGCAAATCCACAATCAACTAGCCTGCTGCAGGGCCTCAGATTTTTCCTCTGGTGGAAGACCATGGTTAATATACCAGTGGTGCTGCTGTCTACTGCAGCTGTGGATGGAGCTAGCTGCTATTCTACACATTTTCCTGTGAGGCTGAGAGAAAGTTGACTAGCAACAAGTACTGAGACCTAAAAGACACCCACCATGAGCGCCCACAAAATTTACCCAAGAAGAGGCAAACAAAAGAAAAACTCAACCCAAACCAAAAAGTGGAGCAAAATAAAGACAGGGAAGAGCATTGTACATTTTCTACATTGTAGAATAATAGTGAAGATGTAACGGCGTTCTTCGTTTGTTGAAAGAGAGGACCGAAATGCAGCGTGGTGGTTACTCATGTCTTTAATGAAAATAAGTGACGATACATGAAATTACTAATAAATACAAAAAAACAACAAACGGAACATGAAACCTAATACAGCCTATCTGGTGAACACTACACAGAGACAGGAACAATCACCCACGAAAGACAAAGCGAAACTCAGGCTACCTAAATACGGTTCCCAATCAGAGGCAACGAGAATCACCTGACTGCTGATTGAGAACCGCCTCAGGCAGCCAAGCCTATACAACACCCCTAATCAGCCGCGATCCCAAATACTACAAACCCCAATACGAAATACAATAACATAAACCCGTCACACCCTGGCCTGACCAAATATATAACGAAAACACAAAATACAATGACCAAGGCGTGACAGAAGATGTCAAAACTAATAAATAACACATATGGAATCATGTAGTAACCAAAAAAGTGTTAAACAAATCAAAATATATTTTAGATTGGAGATTCTTTAAATAGCCACCCTTTGCCTTGATGACAGCTTTGCACACTCTTGGCATTCTCTCAACCAGCTTCATGAGGTAGTCACCTGGAATGCATTTCAATTAAAAGGTGTGCCTTGTTAAAAGTACATTTGTGGAATTTCTTTCCTTCTTAATGTGTTTGAGCCAATCAGTTGTGTTGTGACAAGGTAGGGGAGTACAGATGATAGCCCTATTTGGTAAAAGACCAAGTCCATATTATGGCAAGAACAGCTCAAAAAGCAAAGAGAGATGACAGTCCATCATTACTTTAAGACATGAAAGTCAGTCAATACGGAACAAGTTTCTTCAATTGTAGTCGCAAAAACCATCAAGCACTATGATGAAACTGGCTCTCATGAGGACCGCCACAGGAATGGAAGACCCAGAGTTACCTCTGCTGCAGAGGATAAGTTCATTAGAGTTACCAGCCTCAGAAATTGCAGCCCAAATAAATGCTTCACAGATTTCAAGTAACAAGACACATCTCAACATCAACTGTTCAGAAGAGACTGTGTGAATCAGGCCTTCATGGTTGAATTGCTACAAAGAAACCACTACTAAAGGACAGAAATAATAAGAAGAAACTTGCTTGGGCCAAGAAACACGAGCAATGGACATTAGACAGATGGAAATTGTCCATTGGTCTGGAGTCCAAATTTGAGATTTTTGGTTCCAACTGCCATGTCTTTGTGAGACCCGGTGTGGGTGAATGGATGATCTCTGCATGGGTATTTCCCACCGTAAAGCATGAAGGAGGAGGTGTTATGGTGTGGGGATGCTTTGCTGGTGACCCTGTCTGTGATTTATTTAGAATTCAAGGCACACTTAACCAGCATGCCTACCACAGCATTCTGCAGCGATATGCCATCCCTCCTGGGCTTAGTGGGACTCTCATTTGTTTTTTAACAGGACAATGACCCAACACACCTCCAGGCTCTGTAAGGCCTATTTTATCAAAAAGGAGAGTGATGGAGTGCTGCATCAGATGACCTGGCCTCCACAATCACCCAACCTGAACCAAATTGAGATGGTTTGGGATGAGTTGGACCGCAAGGTGAAGGAAAAGCAGCCAACAAGCGGTCAGCATACAAGGGAACTCCTTCAAGACTGTTGGAAAAGTATTCCAGGTGAAGCTGGTTGAGAGAATACCAAGAGTGTGCAAAGCTGTCATCAAGGCAAAGGGTGGCAACTTTGAAGAATCTCAAATATAAAGTATATTTTGATTTGTTTAACACTTTTTTGGTTACTACATCTGTTCTTTCATAGTTTTGATGTCTTCTCTATTATTCTACAATGTAGAAAATAGTAAAAATAAAGAAAAATCCTTGAATGAGTAGGTGTTCTAAAACCGTAGTGTATATACCATTTTTTTTCTTTTTTAAACTTATTTTTATTTATTTATGGCAGGCTAAAACTCTGACGTTTCTATAACGCTCACCCACTTGGAATGAGCTAAACCACCCAAAAAAACGAAACACCAATACCGTAAAATTGCAGTCAAAAAAAAATGTGTGCCAGGGCTACACACACCCTTGAAAGACGATCATTTTTATATTATTTTTATTTTACCCCTTTTTCTCCCTCTTTTTCAACTTGTTTTAGTAGCTACTATCTTGTCTCATCGCTACAACTCCCGTACGGGCGCGGGAGAGACAAAGGTTGAAAGTCATGTGTCCTCCGATACACAACCAAGCCGCACTGCTTCTTAACACAGCGCTATCCAACCCGGAAGCCAGCCGCACCAATGTGTTGGAGGAAACACCGTGCACCTGGCAACCTTGGTTAGCACGCACTGCGCCCGGCCCGCCACAGGAGTCGCTGGTGCACGATGAGACAAGGATTTCCCTACCGGCCAAACCCTCCCTAACCCGGACGACGCTAGGCCAATTGTGCGTCGCCCCACGGACCTCCCCGTCGCGGCCGGTTACGACAGAGCCTGGGCGCGAACCTAGAGTCTCTGGTGACACAGCTGGCGCTGCAGTACAGCGCCCTTAACCACTGCTCCACCCGGGAGGTGGAAAGACGATCATTCACCAAGTCGTCCTTACCATGGACATGTCTGTTTTCAAAGGGCAAATCTTGCGATGTGAGACTCCAGTGAAGGAGTCGGCTGTTCGTGGAGCTCGTCTTTTGCAGGAAAAGAGAGAGTTGTGATCGGTATAGACCACCATAGGGTAGAGGCCGTTACATAAAACTGGAAGTATTGAAGAGCCAGTACCAAAGCGAGTCCCACTAAGCCCAGGAGGGATGGCATATCGCTGTCTCCTTCTTGATAGTTGAATAGTGTTTTTGATATGTCTCAAGGAAGAGCACGTGCCTCGGGGGCCCAGGGGCACGTGCTCTGGGTCCCCGTTTGGTAATCCGGCCCTGAGCAGCGTTGTGTTACGCTTGTGTGTCCTAGCAGGAGTGTGAGTGATGGAGTTATCTGTCAGTTGGATGGTGTGTGTCCTCTCTACACACTCTCCGGGATCTGGACAGTCTCCTGTGGCTTTGGGCAAAACCGTCCCTCCTATGGGTGGGATCCAGACCATAGACCTACACGCACCAAGCCCATACTACCAGAATGAGAGAGCAGCAGCTCTATTTGAACTCCTCTCCCTGTAATCAGTGGAGGATGACGGCAGCAGCAGCCACCACAGCCTGTGCAGCAGGGCCCTTCTCTCTATCAGCCTGCCCAGCACATCTGCATGCTGTTGTCATTCTAAACACAGGGTTTACACAGTGCTCAGCTCAGCACTGGCTTGTGATGAGAAGATACCAGTCTATGGTGAAGTGTAAAAAAATGGATTGCGTGCACACAGGCTTACAGGGCTGCCTAATTTGTGGAAGTATCTCTGGCTGGAGGCTGGGAATGGATTGGCTCACATCCAAAGTGGATCGATCCATTCCCCTCCCCAGAGGGGTGTTTGAAGCGCTAAACACGGCTCTGGACTGATCTCCTTTCACTCCACCCACTCCCATAGCACAACACATGGGCTTATCAGCCATCTCTATTGTACCCCAACCCTCTCCCTGCCACTGGCCAGTGATAGGGTTCAATGCTGCCTCACCACTGTTTACCTCTCATTCTCCTGATGATGGAAAGCCAATGTAATAAACACTTATGCACCACACACAGTCATGTAACACTACATGACTTTTACATATGCAGATCATGACATTAGGCACACACGAACTGTTGTTTGTAATTTCATTCCATGAGATGTAATTTTTACATGGAATTCAACACGCTTGAAACTCCACAGCAGCTTATGACTAATCAAAATGTAGAACTTATGCTATGACTTTAAAGACATTGTATCATTCTTATATACAGTCGTGGCCAAAAGTTTTGAGAAGGACACAAATATTAATTTCCACAGAGTTTGCTGCTTCAGTGTCTTTAGATATTTTTGTCAGATGTTACTATGGAATACTGAAGTATAATTACAAGCATTTCATAAGTGTCAAAGGCTTTTATTGACAATTACATGAAGTTCATGCAAAGAGTCAATATTTGCAGTGTTGACCCTTCTTTTTCAAGACCTCTGGAATCCGCCCTGGCATGCTGTCAATTAACTTCTGGGCCACATCCTGACTGATGGCAGCCTATTCTTGCATAATTCTTCAATGCTTGGAGTTTGTCAGAATTTGTGGGTTTTTGTTTGTCCACCTGCCTCTTGAGGATTGACCACAAGTTCTCAATGGAATTAAGGTCTGGGCAGTTTCCTGGCCATGGACCCAAAATATCGATGTTTTGTTCCCTGAGCCACTTAGTTATCACTTTTGCCTTATGGCAAAGTGCACAATCATACTGGAAAAGGCACTGTTTGTCACCAAACTGTCCCTGGATGGTTGGGAGAAGTTGCTCTTGGAGGATGTGTTGGTACCATTCTTTATTCATGGCTGTGTTCTTAGGCAAAATTGTGAGTGAGCCCACTCCCTTGGCTGAGAAGCAACCCCACACATTAATGGTCTCAGGATGCTTTACTGTTGGCATGACACAGGACTGATGGTAGCACTCACCTTGTCTTCTCCGGACAAGCTTTTTTTCCAGATGTCCCAAACAATCGGAAAGGGGTTCATCAGAGAAAATGACTTACCCCAGTCCTCAGCAGTCCAATGCCTGTACCTTTTGCAGAATGTCAGTCTGTCCCTGATGTTTTTCCTGGAGATAATTGGCTTTTCTGCTGCCCTTGACACTAGGCCATCCTCCAAAAGTCTTCACCTCACTGTGCATGCAGAAGCACTCACACCTGCCTGCTGCCATTCCTGAGCAAGCTCTGTTCTGGTGGTGCCCCGATCCCTCAGCTGAATTAACTTTAGGAGACGGTCCTGGCGCTTGCTGGACTTTCTTGGGCACCCTGAAGCCTTCTTCACAACAATTGAACCGCTCTCCTTGAAGTTCTTGATGATCTGATAAATGGTTGATTTAGATGCAATCTTACTGGCAGGAATATCCTTGCCTGTGAAGCCCTTTTTGTGCAAAGCAATGATGACGACACATGTTTCCTTGCAGATAACCATTATTGACAGAGGAAGAACAATGATTCCAAGCACCACCCTCCTTTTGAAGCTTCCAGTCGGTTATTCAAACTCAATCAGCATGACAGAGTGATCTCCAGCCTTGTCCTCGTCAACACTCACACCTGTGTTAACGAGAGAATCACTGACATGATATCATCTGGTCCTTTTGTGGCAGGGCTGAAATGCAGTGGAAATGTTTTTGGGGGATTCAGTTAATTTGCATGGCAAAGAGGGACTTTGAAATTAATTGCAATCACTCTTCATAACATTCTGGAGTATATTGCCATCATACAAACTTAGGCAGCAGACTTTGTGAAAATTAATATTTGTGTCATTCTCAAAACCTTTGGACACGACTGTATATATATATACAGTTGAATTCGGAAGTTTACATACACCTTAGACAAATACATTTAAACTCAGTTTTTCACAATTCCTGACATTTAATCCTAGTCAAAAAATCCCTGTCTTAGGTCCGTTAGGATCACCACATTATTTTAAGAATGTGAAATGTCAGAATAATAGTAGAGAGAATTATTTATTTCAGCTTTTATTTCTTTCATCACATTCCCAGTGGGTCAGAAGTTTACATACACTCAATTAGTATTTGGTAGTATTGCCTTTAAATTGTTTAACTTGGGTCAAACGTTTCAGGTAGCCTTCCACATGCTTCCCACAATAAATTGGGTGAACTTTGGCCCATTCCTCCTGACAGAGCTGGTGTAACTGAGTCAGCTTTGTAGGCCTCCTTCCTCGCACACGCCTTTTCAGTCCTGCCCACAAATATTCTATAGGATTGAGGTCAGGGCTTTGTGATGGCCACTCCAATACCTTGACTTTGTTGTCCTTAAGCCATTTTGCCACAACTTTGGAAGTATGCTTGGGGTCATTGTCAATTTGGAAGATCCATTTGCGACCAAGCTTTATCTTCCTGACTGATGTCTTGAGATGTTGCTTAAATATATCCACATAATTTACCTCCCTCATGATGCAATCTATTTTGTGAAGTGCACCAGTCCCTCCTGCAGCAAAGCATCCCCACAACATGATGCTGCCAACCCCGTGCTTCACGGTTGGGATGGTATTTTTCGGCTAGCGACCCCCTTTTTCATCCAAACATAACGATGGTCATTATGTCTAAACAGTTCTATTTTTGTTTCATCAGACCAGAGAACATTTCTACAAATGTCCCCATGTGCAGTTGCAAACCGTAGTATGGCTTTTTTATGGCATGTTTTGAAGCAGTGGTTTCTTCCTTGCTGAGCGGCCTTTCAGGTTATGTCGATATAAGACTTGTTTTTACTGTGGATATAGATACTTTTGTACCTGTTTCCTCCAGCATCTTCACAGGGTTCTTTACTGTTGTTCTGGGATTGATTTGCACTTTTTGCACCAAAGTACGTTCATTTCTAGGAGACAGAACGCGTCTCCTTCCTGAGCGGTATGACAGCTGTGTGGTCCCATGGTGTTTATACTTGCGTACTATTGTTTGTACAGATAAACGTGGTACCTTCAGGCATTTAGAAATTGCTCCCAAGGATGAATCAGACTTGTGGAGGTCTACAATTCTTTTCTGAGGTCTTGACTGATTTCTTTTGATTTTCCCATGATGTCAAGCAAAGAGGCACTGAGTTTGAAGGTAGGCCTTGAAATACATCCACATGTACACCTCCAATTGACTCAAATGATGTCAATTAGCCTATCAGAAGCTTCTAAAGCCATGACATAATTTTCTGGAATTTTCCAAGCTCTTTAAAGGCACAGTCAACTTAGTGTATGTAAACTTCTGACCCACTGGAATTGGCACACAGTGAGTTACAAGTGAAATAATCTTGTCTGTAAACAATTGTTGGAAAAATGACTTGTGTCTTGCACAAAGTAGATGTCCTAACCGACTTGTCAAAACTGTAGTATGTTAACAAGACATTTGTGGAGTGGTTGAAAAATGAGTGTTAATGATTCCAACCTAATTGTATATAAACTTCCGACTTCAACTTTATATATATATATATATATATATATATATATATATATATATATATATAGGTGATTCATTTTTTTCTAGTAATTGAGATTTACATTAGGCTACAGTGTGGGCTGCTGGTCTGACATTCTAGTGTGTGTGACTGACTACAGAGATGAACTCTAGCGGCTTTGTTCCATTGCTGTGACCCATGCTAGTGACGTGCTTTGTTTCTCCTCCTTATTTGTTTTGGTATTGCAGGCGTGAGAACCTGTTCTCCTCTGACCTGCTTTCTCTGTGCTTGCAATCCTCGATGACTAATTCAAAACAGTTTGGTGGCTTATGGTGGAAAAAGATACAATTGCAGAAATAAAGCTGTCACTTTTCATTTTCATGTGCAGATGACAACCGGCAGTAGCTGCAGTCTTGTTTCTATTGCTGTTGACGGCATCTTGCTGAGTGTGTGTACTGCAGTTGTGTTGGGGGAAGGCAGTGTGTGGTTTCTTTACTAGCCTGCAGTGTGTGTGGGGGAAGTTCTGAGAAGGATTCCTGCTACGTGCTACAGGTCGGGTATGACTTGGCCCTCAGCCGTCACCATTTGAAATCAAAACATTATTGACCCACATGTGAACAGGAAGGATGAGCAGAGTAAAGATAAAGGAGGACATGTGTATTAGAAAGGCTACGTGTATGTTTTGCAGGGGGGCTTTTGTAGGGCTAACATCACCCTTCTGTCCTGAACTGAAGGAGAACTGGCTGGATCTAAGGAGATATCGGACCATTCAATTAGGAGGACCATGGACTATTTCTAATTTCCTGTAAAAGCCTACCTATTATTTGTATTTCCTGTATAGGCCTACCTTGTATTGTCATTTACTGTATAAGCCTACCTATTCTTGTCATTTCCTGTATAGGCCTACCTCTTCTTGCCTTTTCCTGTATAGGACTATCTATTCTTGTCATTTCCTGTATAGGACTACCTATTCTTGTAATTTCCTGTATAGGCCTACCTATTATTTATATTTCCTGTATAGGCCTACCTTGTATTGTCATTTACTGTATAAGCCTACCTATTCTTGTCATTTCCTGTATAGGCCTACAGCCTACCTATTCTTGTCATTTCCTGTATAGGCCTACCTCTTCTTGCCTTTTCCTGTATAGGACTATCTATTCTTGTCATTTCCTGTATAGGACTACCTATTCTTGTAATTTCCTGAATAGGCCTACCTATTATTTGTATTTCCTGTATAGGCCTACCTTGTATTGTCATTTACTGTATAAGCCTACCTATTCTTGTCATTTCCTGTATAGGCCTACCTCTTCTTGCCTTTTCCTGTATAGGACTATCTATTCTTGTCATTTCCTGTATAGGACTACCTATTCTTGTAATTTCCTGTATAGGCCTACCTATTCTTGTCATTTCCTGTATAGGACTACCTATTCTTGTAATTTCCTGTATAGGCCTACCTATTCTTGTAATTTCCTGAATAGGCCTACCTATTCTTGTAATTTCCTGAATAGGCCTACCTATTCTTGCCTTTTCCTATATAGGACTGCCTATTCTTGTAATTTCCTGTATAGGCCTACCTATTCTTGTAATTTCCTGTATAGGCCTACCTTGTATTGTCATTTACTGTATAAGCCTACCTATTCTTGTCATTTCCTGTATAGGACTACCTATTCTTGTAATTTCCTGTATAGGCCTACCTATTCTTGTAATTTCCTGTATAGGCCTACCTATTCTTGTAATTTCCTGTATAAGCCTACCTATTCTTGCCTTTTCCTGTATAGGCCTACCTATTCTTGCATTTTCCTGTATAGGCATACCTTTTCTTGTCATTCATACTTATAAATAATTCTGTCTCTCTGAAGACAGTGATCTGTTTTATTGGAAATAGCACACAATATATGTAAATCGTGTACACAATAATACAGTACAGTTTTATTGTGTACCTGAAAGGAAGGAGGAGAGGGAGAGCTTGTTTTTATGTAAACCGTGGATGCGGTGGGAGGGGTGGTGCGTGTTTGTGTGTGTGTGTGTGTCAGCAATACGGAAGTGAGTGTGTGATGCCCTCCCTGTCAAGGCAGGAATGTTGTTGAGTGACACAATGGGGTTATGTTGAGCTACAACAGATGTTCTACGCATTGTTAGATAAGACCACGTCAGTGTTACGATTGTTGAGTGAGAGAAAGAACATTCCTATCTTCTAATGAACACTGGTGTCATTGTTTACAGTCAGTACATCCAAAGCTGAGAAGAATAGATGAAGTAAATTCATCTGAAGCTCCCAAGTGAACTCATAACAGCACTTGTACCCCCGTATTTGAGAGAAGTTTTAGTTCTGGGAAACCATTTTTATTTTAGCGCACAAAGCAAAAGCCCATGAGAAAGGTGCAGAGAGGAGCTGAGGACTGAGATCCTGAGAGAAAAGGGACAGAGAGAGAGAGAGAGAGAGAGAGAGGTGGAGTGTTCCCATGATTGTACAACGAGTGTTGGAACAGTTGGAACACCTGCTCTTTCCATGACATAGACTGACCAAGTGAATCCTGGTGAAAGCTATGATACCTTATTAATGTCACTTATTTATCCACTTCAATCGGTGTAGATGAAGGGGAGGGGACAGGTTAGGATTTTTAAGGCTTGAGACAATAATTGAGACATGGATTGTGTATGTGTGCCATTCAGAGGGTGAATGGGCAAGACAAAAGATTTAAATACCTTTTGAACGGGTTATGGTAATAGGTGCCAGGTGCACCGGTTTGAGGGTGTCAAGAACTGCAATGCTGCTGGGTTTTCACGCTCAACAGTTTCCCGTGTGTATCAAGAATGATCCACCACCCAAAACACATCCAGCCAACTTGACACAACTGTGGAAAGCATTGCAGTCAACATGGGCCAGCATCCTTGTGGAATGCTTTCGACACCTTGTATAGTCAATGCCCTGATGAATTGAGGTTCTTCTGAGGGCAAAAGGGGATGCAACTCAATAGTAGGAAGGTGCTCGTAATGTTTTGTACTAGAGGTCGACCGATTTATGATTTTTCAACGCCGATACCGATTATTGGAGGACCAAAAAAGGTCAATACCGATTAATCGTCCGATTTAATTAAAAAAAATGTATTTGTAATAATGACAATTACAACAATACTGAATGAACACTTATTTTATCTTAATATAATACACCAATAAAATCAATTTAGCATCAAATAAAATGAAACATGTTAAGGCTAAAGCTAACGTTTAAGTTTCTTGCTCAGAACATGAGAACATATGAAAGCTGGTGGTTCCTTTTAACAGGAGTCTTCAACATTCCCAGGTAAGAAGTTTTAGGCTGTAGTTATTTTTATAATTGTAGGACAATTTCTCTCTATATGATTTGTATTTCAGATACCTTTGACTATTGGATGTTCTTATAGGAACTTTAGTATTGCCAGTGTAACAGTATATCTTCCGTCCCTCTCCTTGCCCCTACCTGGGCTCGAACCAGGAACATATCGACAGCAGCCACCCTCGAAGCAGCATTACCCATCGCTCCACAAAAGCTGTGGCCCTTGCAGAGAAAGGGGAACAACCACTCCAAGTCTCAGAGCTAGGGACGTTTGAAACGCTATGAGCGCGCACCCCGCTAACTAGCTAGCCATTTCAAATCGGTTACACCAGCCTAATCTCGGGAGTTGATAGGCTTGAAATCATAAACAGCTCAATGCTTGAAGCACAGCGACGAGCTGCTGGCAAAACGCACGAAGGTGCTGTTTGAATGAATGCTTACGAGCCTGCTGGTGCCTACCATTGCTCAGTCAGACTGCTCTATCAAATCATAGACTTAATTATAACATAATAACACACAGAAATACAAGCCTTAGGTCATTAATATGGTTGAATCTGGAAACTATCACCTCGAAAACAAGATGTTTATTCTTTCAGTGAAATACGGAACCGTTCCGTATTTTATCTAACGGGTGGCATTCATAAGTCTAAATATTCCTGTTACATTGCACAACCTTCAATGTTATGTCATAATTACTTAAACTTCTGGCAAATTAGGCGACCCAAACTGTTGCATATACACTGACTGCGTGCAATGAACGCAAGAGAAGTGACACAATTTCACCTGGTTAATATTGCCTGCTAACCTGGATTTCTTTTAGCTAAATATGCAGGTTTAAAAATATATAATTCTATATATTGATTTTAAGAAAGGCATTGATGTTTATGGTTAGGTACAGTCGTGCAACTATTGTGCATTTTTCGCAAATGCGCTTTTGTTCAATCATCCCCCGTTTGGCGAAGTTGGCTGTCTTTGTTAGGAAGAAATTGTCTTCACAGAATTCGCAACGAGCCAGGTTAGCAGGCAATATTAACTAAATATGCAGGTTTAAAAATATATACTTGTGTATTGATTTTAAGAAAGGCATTGATGTTTATTGTTAGGTACACATTGGAGCAAGACAGTCCTTTTTCGCGATTACGCACCGCATCGATTATATGCAACGCAGGACAAGCTAGATAAACGAGTAATATCATCAACCATGTGTAGTTAACTAGCGATTACGATTGATTGATTGTTTTTTATAAGATAAGTTTAGTGCTAGCTAGCAACTTACCTTGGCTTCTTACTGCATTCGCGTAACAGGCAGTCTCCTGGTGGAGTGCAATGTAATCAGGTGGTTAGAGGGTTGGACTAGTTAACTGTAAGGTTGCAAGATTGAATCCCCGAGGTAAAAGGTAAAAGTCTGTCATTCTGTCCCTGAACAAGGCAGTTAACCCACCGTTCCTAGGTCGTCATTGAAAATAAGAATGTGTTCTTAACTGACTTGCCTAGTTAAATAAAGGATAAATAATGGTGTCAAAAAAAAATCTGCCAAATCGGTGTCCAAAAAATACCGATTTCCAATTGTTATGAAAATGTGAAATTCCGATGAATCGGTCGACCTCTATTTTGTACACTCAGTGACAGTCATGAAAGAGGGGAGCACAAAGACAAGAACCAGACAGAAACACAGGGCAGGTGTGATTTCTCTTTTACATTCTCTTTCCATGTTAGTCTCTTTATCCATCATCCCTTCTCTCCATTTTCCAGTTCCACCCTCCCCTGTTCACTCTGGATAGAAGTCAGCTTTCCACCTCATCTGGTCCTTCAGAACGGTACTTTATTATTTTGCCATTGTCTTTGTTTATATCACATCAATGCAAAAGTACTGCAAGCTCTAATCAAATGTACAGGATCACATTCTAACTTGAGGCGGCTACACGGCATTTCTGTATATGGAACAGAAAGACAGTTTATGAAGACTGAGTCTTTCAGAATCAAACAACTGTTCTAGCCTCCTGATCTCCATCACCACGTCATGGTTCCTTTTCTGGAATGGGGACATGCTGCTCTGGGATACTGTTCCACTCTCTAGCAGCTTGGAGAGGTAGTAGCTTACTACAACACTTGTAGCTCAATGTCCAGACCAGGCCCTTCTGCAGCTCCTTCGTGAAAGTGACCCTATGGCCCCCTTTATTCCTGGACCTTGGGGCTGTAGTGTTTGTAGTTCTTGATGTGGTCCTGTGAGGAGGAGGAGGTCTGATATATGGCCACGTCCTACCCAAGTGATTGAGGTAAGCGGACTGGGCGCTGGGCACTGGAAATGGTAGCAGCTGCTCTGGCTTGGCAGCCTGGCACATGCAGAAGCACAGTTAGACACCCAGGGCATCTTTCCCTCCTCTCAACCTCTAATCCGATGAGTCAACACTTTTAACTTCTGAGGTGGATATCTGTCTCTTTCATCGCCCGTAGGGCAGCGCACAATTAGCCCAGGGTCGTCCAGGTTAGGGTTTGTCCGGGGATGGCCGTCATTGTAAATAAGAATTTGTTCTTAACTGGCTAGTTAAATAAAGGTTAAATAAAATGTATGAAATAAATATCGAGCCAAACCTTTTAAAGCTGCTCTCTGCCAGTGCTTCCCTTATCAGGGCCAATCTAGGAGGTCACTCAGATTCAAGCCTCCCCTCTCTCTCGCTCCTTCATGCTCACTCTCACTCACTCACCACTGCTGTGAATATGAATGAGGCCCACCCGCCTCTCTCCCTCTAAACAACTCCATTAAGGTCTCCCTCTCTGCTGCCTGGTTTAATCTATCACCATCTTCTGTGTGTCAGAGGGACACTGGTTGTTAAGCTGTGAGTGCCAGGGTTGACTCTTGGGGTGCCCTAAAATAGTGATCTGGACTAATGTTTTTATGTTTGAGTTGGACCAATGTGCTAGTGGGGTTAGTCAGGTTTGTTAAACTACAGAGCACCCATACTTAACCTGGTTTGTAGATGTGGGTGTTTGATGGGAAGGTTTGTATGTGCCCATGTACAGCCTGCATGATAAATGGTCTCAGGTACTTTGAGACTACAACCCACCATGGACTAAAATTAAAGGCAGGAGATATATCTTTTTTTCTCAAACTACCATGTGTTTGATCTGTGGAGTCACAGAACATGATTGATGAAGTTAACATTTAATTAATTTTGGTAACAGATGCTCGAATGAATCCATTAGAGCCTCAAGTCTCTATTTCAGCCATACAGCAGAACAAAACGATCGTTAGGCACTTGTCATGTTAAAGGTGACAAAGGAATGATAAGTCAGCACTGGTGTCTTTGATCAGTAGGGTATGTGATCATTAGTGCAGAAAGATCATTGTTTGACTCAGAGCAGAGCTGTATTAAGGGAGCTTTGCACAGCTAGCTTAGAGCACATGGCTCCCCTTGATCACTGACGGTACAGATCTCAGCATGGGCCTTTTATTTTGGTTCCAGTCTTCCCTATCTGTAGAACGCACTATTCAGCCACCACACTCTGTGCATTCTGCACTGCAAAGCTGAGAAAGCAGACCTTAGTTTGAGGCTTTAACGATTGAATAGATGTACAGTGCATTCGGAAAGTATTCAGATCCCTTGACTTTCTCCACATTTTGTTACGTTACAGACTTATTCTATAATTAATTAAATATTTTTTTCCCTCTCATCAATCTACACAAAATACCCCACAATGACAAAGCAAAAACAGGTTTTTAGATATTTTTTTAACAAATGGATTAAAAATAAAAACCTGAAATATCACATTTACAATAGTATTCAGGCCCCTTACTCAGTACTTTGTTGAAGCACCTTTGCTAGCGATTTCAGCCTTGAGTCTTCTTGGGTATGACACTACAAACTTGGCACACCTGTATTTGGGGTGTTTCTCTGATTATTCTCTGCAGATCCTCTCTAGCTCTGTCAGGTTGGATGAGGAGCGTAGCTGCACAGCTTTTTTCAGGTCTCCAGAGATATTAGATTGGGTTCAAGTCGGGGCTCTGGCTGGGCCACTCAATGACATTCAGAGACATGTCCCGAAGCCACTCCTGCATTGTACTGGCTGTGTGCTTAGGGTTGTTGTCCTTTTGGAAGGTGAACCTTCACCCCAGTCTGAGGTCCTAAGTGCTCTGGAGCAGGTTTTCATCAAGGATCTCTCTTTACATTGCTCGATCCTGACTTGTCTCTCAGTCCCTGCCGCTGAAAATATCCCTAACGCATTATACTGCCACAACCAAGCTTCACGGTAGGGATGGTGCTGACTTGCCTAGTTAAATAAAGGTAAAATAAAAAATTGTGGCCAAAGAGTTCAATCTGATCTGGGCCTTGACACAATCCTGTCTCTGAGCTCTATGGACAATTCCTTCGACCTCATGGCTTGGTTTTTGCTCTGACATGCACTGTTAAATGTAGGATCACATTGCGGCAGACCTCCCTATATGCTGTCTCGTCGTTGTTGGTGATCAGGCTGTTGTGTCATCGGCAAACTTAATGATGGTGTTGCAGTCATGAGTGAGTAAAAGAGGGGACTGAGCACGCACCACTGAGGAGCCCCCATGTTAAGGATCAGCGTGGTGGATGTGTTGTTACCTACCTCTACCACCTGGGGGTGGTCTGTCAGGAAGTCCAGGATCCAGTTGCAGAGGGAGGTGTTTAGTCCCAGGGTCCTTAGCTTAGTGATGTGCTTTGAGGGCACTATGGTGTTGAATGCTGAACTGTAGTCAATGAAGAGCATTCTCACATACAGTTGAAGTAAGAAGTTTACATACACTTATGGTGGAGTCATTAAAACTCATTTTTCAACCACTCCACAAATTTCTCGTTAACCTCTCTGGGATATGTGGGACGCTAGCGTCCCACCTGGCCAAAAGCCAGAGAAAATGCAGAGTGCCAAATTCAAATAAATACTTTCATGAAATCACACATGTAAGATACCAAATTAAAGCTACACGTGTTGTGAATCCAGCCAACATGTCAGATTTCAAAAAGGCTTTTCGGCAAAAGCAGACGATGCTATTATCTGAGGATATTGCCTCCGTAAACAAAGAGAGCAAGCATATTTCAACCCTGAAGGCGCTAAACAAAACGCAGAAATAAAAATATAAATCATGCCTTACCTTTGACGAGCTTCATCTGTTGGCACTCCAATATATCCCATAAACATCACAAATGGTCCTTTTGTTCGATTATTCCGTCGATATATATCCAAAATATCAATTTATTTGGCGCATTTGAACCAGAAAAACACCGGTTCCAACTTGCGCAACGTGACTACAAAATATCTCAAAAGTTACCTGTAAACTTTGCCAAAACATTTCAAACTAATTTTGTAATACAACTTTAGGTATTTTCTGAAGTAAATAATCGATCAAATTGAAGACGGGATGATCTGTGTTCAATACAGGAAGAAACCAAATTGACGCTACCTTTCTGGTCACGCTCCTCTAACAAACAGAACACTTGAAGTGACCCTCGTTTTGAACAGGGCTACTTCTTCATTACACAAAGGAATAACCTCAACCAATTTCTAATGACTGGTGACATCCAGTGGAAGCGGAAGGAACTGCAAGAAGGTCCCTTAGAAATCTGGATTCCCAATGAAACCCATTGAAAAGAGAGTGACCTCAAAACAAAAAAAAGCGGGGTTTCGCCTGCTACATAAGTTCTGTTATACTCACAGACATGATTCAAACACTTTTAGAAACGTCAGCGTGTTTTCAATCCAAATCTATCCATACTAATAATATGCATATCTAATGTTCTGGGGATGAGTAGCAGGAGGTTGAATTTGGGCATGCATTTCATCCGGATGTGAAAATACTGCCCACTGTCACCAAGAAGTTAACAAACTATAGTTTTGGAAAGTCGGTTAGGATTTTTACTTTGTACATGATACAATACATTTTTCCACCAATTGTTTACAGGCAGATTATTTCACTTATAATTCATTGTATCACAATTCCAGTTGGTCAGAAGTTTACATACACTAAGTTGACTGTGCCTTTAAACAGCTTGGAATATTCCAGAAAATGGTGCCATGGCTTTAGAAGCTTCTGATAGGCTAATTGACATCATTTGAGTCAATAGGAGGTGTACCTGTGGATGTATTTCAAGGCCTACCTTCAAACTCAGGGCCTCTTTGCTTGACATCATGGGAAAATCTAAAGAAATTAGCCAAGACCTCAGATTTTTTTTTTGGACCTCTACAAGTCTGGTTCATCCTTGGGAGCAATTTCCAAACGCCTGAACGTACCACGCTCACCTGTACAAACAATAATACGCAAGTTTAAACACCATGGGACCGCTCGGGAAGGAGACACGTTCTGTCTCCTAGAGATTAATGTACCTTGGTACGAAAGGTGCAAATCAATCCCAGAACAACAGCAAAGGATCTTGTGAAGATGCTGGAGGAAACAGGTACAAAAGTATCTATATCCACAGTAAAACAAGTCCTATATCGACATAACCTGAGAGGCAGCCACAGCAAGGAAGAAGACACTGCTCCAAAACCGCCATAAAAAAGCTAAACTACGTTTTGCAACTGTACATGGGGACAAAGATCGTACTTTTTGTAGAAATGTCCTCCAGTCTGATGAAACAAAAATAGAACTGTTTTGCCATAATGACCATCGTTATGTTTGGAGGAAAAAGGGTGAGGCATGCAAGCCGAAGATCACCATCCCAACCGTGAAGCACGGGGATGGCAGCATCATGTTGTGAGGGTGCTTTTCTGCAGGAGGGACTGGTGCACTTCAAATAATAGATGGCATCATGAGGGAAGAAAAGTATGTTGATATATTGAAGCAACATCTCAAGACATCAGTCAGGAAGTTAAAGCTTTGTTGCGAATGGGTCTTCCAAATTGACAATGACCTCAAGCATACTTCCAAAGTTGTGGCAAAATGGCTTAAGGACAACAAAGGCAAGGTATTAGAGTGGCCATCACAAAGCCCTGACCTCAATCCAATAAAAAAATTGTGGACAGAACTGAAAAAGTGTGTGCGAGCAAGGAGGCCTACAGAGCTGACTCAGTTACACCAGCTCTGTCAGGAGGAATGGGCCAAAATTCACCCAACTTATTGTGGTAAGCGTTTGGAAGTCTACCTGAAACGTTTGACCCAAGTTAAGCATTTTAAAGGCAATGCTACTAAATACTAATTGAGTGTATGTAAACTTCTGACCCACTGGGAATGTGATGAAATAAATAAAGATGAAATAAATAAAAGCTGAAATAAATCACTCTCTACTATTATTCTGACATTTCACATTCTTAAAATAAAGTGGTGATCCTAACTGACCTAAGACAGGAAATGTTTACTAGGATTAAATGTCTGGAATTGTGAAAAACTGAGTTTAAATGTATTTGGCTACGGTGTATGTATACTTCTGACTTCAACTGTAGGTGTTCATTTTATCCAGGTGTGATAGGGCAGTGTGGAGTGCAATATAGATTGCATCGTTTGTGGATTTGTTGGGGCGGTATGCAAATTCAAGTGGATCTAGCGTTTTTGGGATCATGGTGTTGATGTGACCCATGACCAGCCTTTCAAAGCACTTCATGGCTACAGACGTGAGTGCTACGGGTCGGTAGTCATTTAGGCAGGTTACCTTAGTGGTCTTCGGCACAGGCACTATGGTGGTCTGATTGAAACATGTTGGTATTACAGACTCAAACAGGGAGAAGTTGAAAATGTCAGTGAGGACACTTGCCATTTTGTCAGCGCATGCTCGGATTACACATCCTGGTAATCTGTCTGGCCCTTCGGCCTTGTGAATGTTTAGCTGTTTAAAGGTCTTTTTCACATCGGCTGCGGAGAGCGTGATCACACTGTCGTTCAGAACAGCTGGTGCTCTCATGCATGTTTCAGTGTTACTTGCCTCGAAGTGAGCATAGAAGTAGTTTAGGTTGTCTGGGCAGCTCTCAGCTGTGCTTCCCTTTGTAGTCTATAATAGTTTGCAAGCCCTGATACACCCGACAGCGTCGGAGCTGGTGTAGTACGATTCGATCTTAGTCCTTTATTGAGGCTTTGCCTGTTTGATAGTTCGTCGGAGGGCATCGCAGGATTTATTATAAGCTTCCGGGTTAGAGTCTCGCTCCTTGAAAGCGGCAGATCTAACCTTTAGCTCAGTGCAGATGTTGCCTGTAATCCATTGCTTCTGGTTGAGGTATGTTCGTACAGTCAATGTGGGGACGACATCATCAATGCACTTATTGATGAAGCCAGTGACTGATGTGGTGCACTCCTCCATGCCATCGGAAGAATCCCGGAACATATTCCAGTCTGTGCTAGCAAACAGTCCTGTAGCTTTGCGTCTGCTTCGTCTGACCACTTTTTTTATTGACCGAGTCACTTGTGCTTCCTGCTTTAATTTGTGTTTGTCAGCAGGAATCAGGAGGATAGTATTATGGTCAGATTTTCCAAAGGGACGGCGAGGGAGAGCTTTGTATGCGTCTCTGTGTGTGGAGTAAAGGTGGTCTAGAGTTTTTTTCCCCCTCTGGTTGCACATTTAACATGCTGATAGAAATGAGGTAAAACAGATTTAAGTTTCCCTGCAATTAAGTCCCCAACCACTAGGAGCCTCTGGAAGAGCCTTTTCCTGTTTGCTTATAGCGGTATACAGCTCATTGAGTGCGGTCTTAGTGCCAGCATCGGTATGTGGTGGTATGTAGAAAGCTACGGAAAATACAGATGAAATCTCTCTTGTTAGATAGTGTGGTCTACAGCTTATCATGAGATACTCTACCTCAGGGGAGCAAAACCTCAAGACTTCCTTAGATATCGTGCACCAGCTGTTGTTTACCAATATACATAGACCGCCACCCCTTGTCTTACCAGAGGCTGCTGTTCTATGCTGCCGATACAGTGTATAACCCGCAGCTGTATGTTATTCATGTCGTCATCAGCCACAACTCAGTGAAACACAAGATATTACTGTTTTTAATGTCCCGTTGGTAGGATATACGTGCTTGTAGTTCATCCAATGTATTTTCCAGTGATTGTACGTTGGCCAGTAATACAGATGGCAAGGGCATATTAGCCACTCGTCAGTGGTTTCTCACAAGGCACCCCGATCTCGATATATTTTCTGTCTTTTCTGACGGGATGACAGGGATGATGGCCTGTTCGGGTGTCTGAAGTAAATCCCTCTCGTCCGACTCATTAAAGATAAATTCTTCGTCCAGTTCAAGGTGAGTAATCGCTGTTCTGATTTTCAGCAGCAACATTATTTACAAAATAAGTTACAAAAAATGGGAAAAAACAAACAAAATAGCACGGTTGGTTAAGAGCCCATGAAACGGCAGCCATTTTCTCCGGCGCCATCTTCTAGAATGGCTATAGAATAGACTATAGTAATTAATGTAGTGTTTTTGTGGATTGTAGTATACTGTAGTATTTACTGTAGTGTTTTTGCAGACATTACTGTCGTATTTACTATAGTGTTTTTGTTTTTATTATCTTTGACGTAGAAGTGGGGGCCTTATCCTTCAGAAAACCTACTGGAGATACTAAAATATATATTTTTTATAACCGGTAGGTAGGACTGGGGTCTGAACAGATGGTTTGGCGCTCCTGTTCTTTTCTATAACCTGTAGGGAACACAATATGGTTTAAATTTGGCATGTAGGTTTCTCACTTATGGGTGGCACAAATTTCAACATGGGGTGAGAAATGGGCAGGGTATATGTAATTGAAATACCGTAGTATTTATTTACTATAGCTAGTGTTTTTTGTGGACTGTAGTGCTTTTGCTAACATTATAGTAGTATTTACTACAGTGTTTTTTTTTAAGGATAATAATAATTCTACAGTATACTACAACATTCAGCACTACACATAATCTAGGGATACTAATGTGTGTAGTATAATTTTCTACAGTATACTGTAGTATTTTTTTTCATGTGGGTAAAGACAAACACAATTAATTGTTTGTCACTTTGAAATTAAGGATTGGTGTAGGAGTGTTTGTTGGTGTTATTTCTGTATACTTTCTGTACAAGCCCCAGAGACTTGGAGGTCTGCCTTGTGCAAGTCTGTCTGTCGCCAAGTTTTTGGTGTGTGAATCATTTACTCAAACTCTCAAAGGCTGTCAGTTCCAGGGACTAATGAAAATGAGAGTGGGGATGACTGCGACAAGCCAGGGGAGGTACAATACACGCCTGGCAGACAACCCGGGGTTCACACTCCCCATACACACACTGACTCCCTCCCTGCCACCCACCCATGGAACTACAATAATGTATTTTGATGTTTTCAGAATGGCCACTCTGCAGAATATCAATGTGAATCTCACCCTTCTCTCTCATTTTCTCTCCTTCTTCTCAGTCTTTCTCTCTTTCACCTGTAAGTGCTTCTAAATCGCCATTCTTGGTTCCACTCCAAGTCCTATGACTGGCCAGCAGGAGAAACATCCTGCCGCAGCCTGTGAGGTGAATAATATTGGCCAGGTGTTCATGGCACATGGAGCACTGTGCTGTCGATCCTGAATGGAGCACCGAGCGGCTTCACTTTCCAGATGTCTCATTAATAATGACAGCAAACACACTCTCAGGGGGTTTGTTACTATTGGCTCAAGGTGAATTGTCTTCAGGCAAAGAAATAGCCAATCCCTCTATACCTTTCTGTCCCTCACATTGGCTATCAGTCTGTGAGACATTAGTCAATGTGAAAGGGAGTGGGAGTCGCAGCAGAGAGATGTATTGTCTCTGGTTGAAATGTGTGTGGGTTTTCACTGCAGATGGTTTCCCAGTTAATATGGACGCCTGAACAGACGATAGATCTGAAGCACAGCAAAGATCACACATTGCAGCTCAATCTGTTAGATGGAACATTACCATGTTCATTTCCATATGATGAATAATACAATTATTTAAATAATTTGATCAAATGCATACACATAATTTAGTTCTACTTCATTGTATTCCCTTGAGGACTTTGTCTTGCATCTCATGTAACATACACTGAGTATAGCAAACATTAGGATCACCTTCCTAATATTGAGTTGCACCCCCCACACTCTACAAAGTGTCAAAAGCGTTCCACAGAGATGCTGGCCCATGTTGACCCCAATGCTTCCCACCGTTGTGTCAAGTTAGCTGGATGTCCTTTGGGTGGTGGACCATTCTTGATACAAACCGGTGTGCCCGGCACCTACTACCATGCTCCGTTCAAAGGCACTTAAATATTTGGTCTTGCCTTAGTCACCGTCTGAATGGCACACATACACAATCCATGTCTCAACTGTCTCAAGGCTTAAACATCCTTCTTTAACCTGTCTCCTCCCCTTCATCTACACTGATTTGAAGTGGATTTAATAAGATATCATACTGTAGCTTTCACCTGGTCACTCTATGTCATGGAAAGAGCAGGTGGTCTTATTGTTTTTAATGCTCAGTGTAAATCAATATAGCCTCTAGAACAAATTATCTGCATAATAATGACCTAGAAACCTTTTCCCCTCAGAATTATATATATTATATATGGAAATTTTATTTTTTAGAAATGATAAGCATCCTCCCCAGCTATTCAGAGTACACTAGTTATATGTAATGATACATTTACGGTGCTGTACTGAAAATACAATACTTAACACTTCACACCAGTGTAGGCTAAAGGCTATAACAGACAGAAGACAGGTATCCCATACTCGGGAATCTCCTATAGCACCAGCCATTGATATTTCATAATATTTCAGTTGGTTTTCAGTCCTCACGCTCCACACTGTACCACTAGGCTGACCCACCCGAGAGAGAAAGCCTGACTTTTAAAAAAGTGCTGAGCTGCTTGATGTGCGGTTTTGGATTTATGAAATGAGTTTCTTCAAAAGCTCTGACCCGATCTCTAGGTAACACTGTTACGCTGCTTTACCCTTTGATGAAGCCCTCTGGACTTCTGGCTAAAGCGGGTTGAAGCCTCTTAGACCTCCTACACCTTCCTAGAGAAGACATGATCCTGATTTAGAGCCTGAATATGACTTTTAGCCTCAACAAGCACATTCTCCCATTCTCAGGAGACCTGGTTGAGCTTGTCCTGTTTCTCTAAATACCCTGCTGGCTCAGAAGAGAAGAGACAGATACCGTTTTGTATCATCAAAATTGTCTAAATCCCTCATTAGTCAATCAGATTGGAACAACATGGAATAATTGAAACATTCACCAGATCGGAACAAGATGGAATCATTTAAACGTTCGTCTTTTTTTTTTTGTAAAGACAACAACATCAATTTGTTTGTAACTGGCTGCAGTGTCAAGACATTTCCAGTTGATGTAGGTTGCAAAGTTCATAGAAGAGTACATTAGAATTTTTCTCTCCAGCCATGTTGTTCCAGCAGTAAATCAGTGCAGCTCTGTCTCTATCTGTCTGCAGAGGGAACAGTGTGGCCTGCCTGCTGACCTGCTGCATCACACCACATCTGACTACCTGGACGTGTTAGAGCTGATCAAAGCTGACCAGCACAGACAGGGAATCAAAGTGACACCTTGCTTTTATGTAGAGTCTTCAAAGATAAGGCCAGACACTGAGCCTGTCTGGCAGCTGGCTGGGTAGACCAGAGGGTTTAAAAACCCCTGTCTCAGCAGCACAGGGGATACTAGCCTGTCTACTCAACCAAGGCATCATCATCCTACAGGAGGCTAAAGGACACCATATCCACACCAGCTAGAGTGGCAATAAAAAGTATGTGAACCCTTTGGAAATACCTGGATTTCTGCATGTATTGGTCATACATTTGATCTAATCTTCATTTAGGTCAAAACAATAGACAAAGTCTGCTTAAACTAATAACACACAAACAATTATACGTTCATGTCTTTGTGTAAACATTCACAGTGCAGGGTGGGAAAAGTATGTGAACCCTTGGATTTAATAACTGGTTGACCCTCCTTTGGCCGCAATAACCACGACCAAATGTTTTCTGTAATTGTGGATCAGACCTGCACAACGGTCAGGAGGAATTTTGGACAACCTCTTTACAAAACTGTTTCAGTTCTTCAATATTCTTGGGATGTCTGGTGTGAACTGCTCTCTTGAGGTCATGCCACAGCATCTTAATCGGGTTGAGGTCAGGACTTTGACTGGGCCACTCCAGAAGACGTATTTTCTTCTGTTGAAGCCATTCTGTTGTTGATTTCGTTTTGGGTCGTTGTCCTGTTGCATCACTCAACTTCTGTTGAGCTTCAATTGGCGGACAGATAGCCTAACATTCTCCTGCAAAAGGTCTTGATAAACTTGGGAATTCATTTTTCTATTGATGATAGCAAGCTGTCCAGGCCCTGAGGCAGCAAAACAGCCCCAAACCATGATGCTCCCTCCACCAAACTTTACAGGTTGGGATGAGGTTTTGATGTTGGTGTGCTGTGCCTTTTTTTCTCCACACATGGTGTTGTATGTTCCTTCCAAACAACTCAACTGTAGTTTCATCCACAGAATATTTTGTCAGTAGCGCTGTGGAACATCTAGGTGCGCTTTTGCAAACTTCAGACATACAGCTATGTATTTTTGGACAGCAGTGGCTTCTTCCGTGGTGTCCTCCCATAAACAACATTATTGTTTAGTGTTTTACGTATCGTAGACTCGTCAACAGAGATGTTATCATGTTCCAGAGATTTCTGTAAGTCTTTAGCTGACACTCTAGTCTTCTTAACCTAATTGAGCATTCTGCACTGTGATCTTTGCAGGATGGCCACTCCTAGGGAGAGTAGCAACAGTGCTGAACTTTCTCCATTTATAGACAATTTATCTTACCGCGGACTGATGAACTTCAAGGCTTTTAGAGATACTTTTGTAACCCTTTCCAGCTTTATGCAAGTCAACCATTTCTTAATCGTAGGTCTTCTGAGATCTCTTTTATTCGAGGCATGGTTCACATCAGGAAATGCGCCTTGTGAATAGCAAACTCAAATTTTGTGAGTTTTTTTATAGAGCAAGGCAGCGCTAACCAACATCTCCAATCTCGTCTCATCGACTGGACTCCAGGTTAGCGGACTCCTGATTCCAATGGGCTTTTGGAGAAGTCATTATTCTAGGGGTTCTAAATGATAGACAAGAAAAATACAATAATTTGTGTGTTATTAGTTTAAGCACACTATGTTTGTCTATTGTTGGGACTTCAGATCAAATTTGATGACCAATTTATGCAGAAATCCAGGTAATTCCAAAAGGTTCACATACTTTTCCTTGCCGCTGTATATCTGTTCATCTTCTATATTTGCCAAGAGTGGATTGTGAGAATGATACTCCATGAGTTGTATTATTTGATATGCAGTACATAGCAATTGAATCACCGCACTGGGGCTTGATTAAATCCAGCTATGAGTGTCTAGGGTCAGAAGGATTGCCCCGCACTGGGATTGCATTGTCATATCCAATGACTCATAACCATTAGTTTGTATTTTATTTGCGTTTCTATGTAGCTAGTTCAGCTCCTCTTCAGGTCGAGAAGGACCTGTGCAAACATCCCTCAATGGCCCCAAAAACTAATATGCCTCTCAATTAGCTTTCTGCTGAGTTAGCGAACCATTTTAACTGCCTTACAGGCTTGTTAACTGGCTGATGGCTGACATGAAATATCATCCTGTCACATAGATAAATACTGCTTGGAGCAGGCAGGGGTGTGGTGGAGGGGTTGCGTGTGCTTGTCACTCTCTCTTGTAGTGAAGGGAGTGAGAGGCTGTCTGCTCCACAGGTGGTTGGTGGCACCTTAATTGGGGAGGACTGGCTCATGGTAATGGCTGGAATGGAGTAAAGGAATGGTATCAAACGCATGGTTTACACTCCATTCACCTCATTCCAGGCATAATCATAATCCATCATACCCTCAGCAGCCTCCTGTGGTCTTCTCACATGTAAGGTCACCTGTCAGAGATAGAGAGGAGCTGCCTCTGAGCTCCAGCAATCCACTGTGTCTCCAGATGGCTCAGACAGACACATGCACTCACTTCCCCACCTGCCACCACCCACCTCCTGCCTTAACACAGTACATTACTGCCACCACCCACCTCCCACCACCCATCTTAACACAGTACAGTACCTCCACCACCCACCTGACCACCCGCCTTAACATGGTACAGTACTGCCACCATCCACCTCCTACCACCCGCCTTAACACAGTACAGTACTGCCACCATCCACCTCCTACCACCCGCCTTAACACGGTACAGTACAGCCACCACCCACCTCCCACCACACACCTTAACATGGTACAGTACTGCCAGCATCCACCTCCTACCACCCGCCTTAACACAGTACAGTACTGCCACCATCCACCTCCTACCACCCGCCTTAACACGGTAAAGTACAGCCACCACCCACCTTAACACAGTACAGTACTGCCACCACCCACCTCCTACCACCCACCTTAACACAGTACAGTACTGTCACCATCCACCTCCTACCACCCGCCTTAACACGGTACAGTACAGCCACCACCCACCTTAACACAGTACAGTACAGACACCACCCACCTCCCACCACCCACCTCCTACCACCCGCCTTAACACAGTACAGTACAGCCACCACTCACATCCCTCCACCCACCTCCTACCACCCGCCTTAACACAGTACAGTACTGCCAGCATCCACCTCCTACCACCCGCCTTAACACAGTACAGTACTGCCAGCATCCACCTCCTACCACCCGCCTTAACACAGTACAGTACTGCCACCATCCACCTCCTACCACCCGCCTTAACACAGTACAGTACTGCCACCATCCACTTGCTCTGCTAACAAGAAGGCTGCTTGCCGTATCCTCTGTGGCAGGTCTGGACAGTGTCTTATGGAGAGTCTTTGTGACGCCCCAGGCCCGGGGCTTTGTGGGGCTCTGTGTCCCATCCCAGTGACATGCTAAAGATGCAGGCTCCTGCTAGACCTGCTGCCTGATGAGGGGCTTTCTCTGTTTGGCTGTGTGAAGTGGAAGTGACAACTTGTGACACACTCAACGGGGTGGCAGAGAAGTAGAAAGAGAGTACACTTGACAGAGCTGAAGCACCTTGACACAGGACAGTCACGACACACACACACACACACACACACAGTCTGGAGGGTTGTTTCAGGGTCTGTTGCATTGCTGCAGTGCAATATCTGGCAGGTACCTCAAGACTAATTCAATTTTTTTGGTCCGTCTCTGTTACCACCATAACTGCAAACTCTGCACAAGTGCATTGTAACTGGCCAGCTCCCCAAGGCAAGGAGGTAGAGATGGGGGGGGGGGGGGGGGGGGCTCTGCTACTCCCCCCCCAGCTTGTCTTGTTTGGCAGCCTGTCTTAGGAGGACTGAGTCATTGGGGGCTACTCTGCTCTGCTGCAGTATACACATTGTAAGCTTGCCCGGGTAAGAGAAAGTGAGACATCCTCATTTCATTTCACTCTAGCAGAGAAGCTCTATGCATATCACCAACCCTCCCCCGCCAGCCTCTTCCTCTCCTCCCAACCACCTGTACCTTTTCATCCTTTGTTCATCCATCACGTCGACTGGATAGAGGAGGCTGCTGCTGTAGGGATTCTAGGTTGCTTCCCAGCACCACGGGTCCATTATAGCTCTACATTATTATGTCAAAACTGTACAGTGGCTCAGCAGTATAGAAATGTGCTTTGTTAAAGTGATCTGGATAATTAAGTTTGAGGGAGCTTGGGTGGGATAGTTATGGTAAGGAGTAGTATGTTGTAGCCAGTAACATTCTCAAGCCAGCTACTGATACCACACTGTCATCCTCATTACCTAGCTCTCTGATCTCAGACGAGTTAGTGGCATGCTGATATAACACTAGTACAGTATCTCACAGTACCTATGACGTACGTTTTATTACTTTGTGAACATGCTTGCTGATGCTGTATGCATGCCATCCATATGTTTCAGGGGTCCTAATCCTAGAGATTGTATTTTCACTACTTCACCACAGACCTGTTTGACCTAGATGTTTTATCTCACAACCAGGACATATTTTTATGTCATCGACACCCTCCTAGTTCTGTGTGTTCTCTCATAACTGTATCGGGTTAATTGTTTGTGAAGGCCTTTTTTCAGGAGATGAAAGGGATATTTCCGTTCAAGCTGTGCTAGTGGGGTTTATGGAAAACATCAAACATACCTCAATTACTTTATTGCCTGTATACAGTAGCAGCACATAATGGAATATTTAGTCTTCTTTCACTGATATACAATATTCGCATAGAGAACGCGTAAATGGATAATAAATCCATTTAAGTGCAGGCTGATGTACAGCCCAATAAACATTTAGTTCGAAATTAGGTCGATGAACTGTACCAAATGGCAATATATCCCACAGCAGTAAAATTGAAAAGCTTGTATATGTCAAACCCTGATTTAGGAAAGGTATAGCTATAATGAATCTTATGTTATGATATATAAGTGAGCAAAAGAGTGCACCTGACCCAGCACCACAGTGTTCGCCACTGGCCGGTCAGTTTGGCTGCTGTACAGGTGTAGGATCTTAATTTGATCACACTGTTGCAGGAGAACTTATAGTGTACAGTATTTAAGGTTTAAAAAGACTTCTGAAGTTTGTAATTTCCACTTAGACATTTTTTACTTGATTTTCCATTATGAAAAATCTAGCAACCCTTACAAAATTGTCCATGAATTATAATCCACATAATAATTCACATTTCCTGTTGCTGCAAGATCATTTTCCTGCTGTAGCAAACCGCCTCAAATTAAGATCCTACATCTGTAATAAAATATATATATTAGCCTCTTCCTATTAAGTGCTACTCAGCTAGCTATCATTCGGCAGCCTCACAGTGTAGCTGTTACTGGCCTCTCTCCCTCTGTAGTTACAGGAACTCATGGAGCTATTTTTAATAAGCCCAGGGTGGCCCAGGGGGAATTGGAGAAGCTTGTCAATTATTAGGACACATAATGGGCCTGTATCTAGAGGCATACAGGGCTTATCATCAGCCTGTCTAGTGCAGCACTAGCGAGAGCATGAGTGCTGGGTAATGTGGACAACAAGAGTGTTGTCTAAGATCAGGATGGTAGCCAATGAGTGACAGGGTGGAAAATGTGACAAATTTGTCAGAGAGTTGGTGACTAGCCAGGAGTGACAGGAGTGGATAGGGAGGGCTGGCATCAGCGGAAGATGAGAGAGTGGAAGAGAGAGTCAGACAGACCTGTGAGGAGAGAGTCAGACAGACCTGTGAGGAGAGAGTCAGACCTGTCTTCAGCTGAAGACCAAAACAATCCTATTAAAGAGAGTGATGGAATGATAGACTCTGTCAGGGAAGGAACAGATCTTTAGGAAGCCACAAGAGTCTTAACAGTTTAATTCACCCTGAACTCACCTTTCCGTGTGTGAGCTAGGGTCCCACAGTGAGGCTTGACACAGTTGTACATGACACAGCCACGTCTCCTCACCCAATGGGACCGCTGTTTTGTTGGGCAAGGACATCTGGAGGATGTCATGAGGAGGAGGATGGGACGGGGAGAGGGGAGGAGAGACTTAGGGGGGAAGGGAGAGACCGGTGCCAAAGGCACATAGGGTCAGACAGGAAGTGACCACTCTCTCCGTTTCCTGTCAGGAAGAGCATAGAGGGTCGGCTGGGTCACACGGAGAGCATCAACAACTCAGCCTCAGTCTTTGGGCTAGAGCCATTTTATATACAACAGTAAATTACTGCATGAGACAGACAGCCATATAAGGTGCTGCGAGGTTGTTCATGCTGTATGTGAGTGGAGCTTCCTGTTATGGTTCCATGTGATTACTGCACTGTTCTGACCTTCACTCACTCTTTGAGGACCTATCTAACCCCAGTCACTACCACAGCATAGAAATGCGCACAGTAGACCAGATACAGTCCCTCAGCTAGAGGGTTAGCGCTTGTCTGTTCGACGTTCCCATGTTTCTTCTTTTGCCAGTTTATATCTGTCACGCCCTGATCTGTTTCACCTGTTCCTGTAATTGTCTCCACCCCCTCCAGGTGTCGCTTATTTTCCCCATTGTATTTATCCCTGTGTTTCCTGTCTCTCTGTGCCAGTTCGTCTTGTATGTTTTCCCAAGTCAACCAGCGTGTTTTTCCTGTACTCCTTTTTGCTATTCTCCTTTTTCTAGTCCTCCCGGTTTTGACCCTTGCCTGTTTCTGGACTCTGTACCTGCCTGCCTGACCATTCTGCCTGCTTTGACCACGAGCCTGTCTGCCACTCTGTACCTCCTGGACTCTGAACTGGTTTTGACCTTTTTGCCTGTCCACGACCATTCTCTTGCCTACCTCTTTGGATTATTAAATATTGTAAGACTCCAACCATCTGCCTCCTGTGTCTTTATCTGGGTCTCGCCTTGATAATATCCTGGGGTTTATATGTGAGGTATATGATTTATGGTCTGGAATAGGAAGGGTAATGTATTCACAAATTCCTGGTGAGGGATTATTCCTCATGGGAATGTCATGGCCCTACATCATATCCTGTTGGAGTAATTTTCTGTAATAACCAGGTAACATGATTTCCAATCAAACCTCCATTTGGACATGTCACCGTTTACAGAATATATTTTAGTAATTTTGTGTATGTTCTCTACATTAGCATCCATCAGGGCCTATGAAAACCTAATTGGGTCTTAAAGGAAGATAATGTTTATAGGGCCCTATAAAATCTGGGATACAGAACTCGGACAGAGTCCAGACATTAAATCGTAACTCAACAAAATAAAAAAATGAATTGAACCCAGTAAGGAAATCAACTAAATGTATTGAAAATGAATTAATTTGCCAAAGTTTATCATAAGACATGAACAGAATGCATCAGTGATTCGTATTTCCTGCAACTTTCTGAAGAGGCGATGAGAATCCCCCGTCTGTGTAGCCGAGGCTAATGAAAAGTATTCTGGTAGATGGAAAGGATTTCCAGAACACCTTCTCAATTAAATGTTAACTAGCTACAATGTAGCCTATGCCTACCTGGCAGAATTATATCATGATTATTTGCGTCAATCCAGTTGGTATTTGTTTCGCAAAATCTACCAACACGTGCGCTACAAAACCACCCACTAAAAACCACGCTGGAATTAAAGGGTTACTACACCCAACAATGTATATAAAATAACAAAATATCCTAGACCTCAAAAGTGGTCCACTGATGTGGTTTAAACATTGTTGTGGACTTTAGAACATCCAAATGTGTTGTTTTTCTATTTCTTTTTTTAAAGTATGATTTTTCTTTAGTGTGGAAACCTGAAAAAACAAGGGAAAAGGAAACCTTGAAAAACAAAACAGATTTTTATAGGGCCCTGTGTTTATATTTCCTTGGTGAAGCTAAATTGATGCCCAGCAGATAAAAAGTCTCCACATCATCAAATATTTATAAGGCTAGTGTTAGTTAACTCAGCGTTTAACAAGAGAGAGTGGTGCTGCTACACACCCATTGAGAGGGTCTGAGACGTGAGAACACACACACACACACACACACACACCGCCTAACAGGGAGAAAGAGAGAATGTGTGTCTGCTGCATGTTAATGTGTCCCACAGGAGAGAACACTAAGTGATAAAAGCCTACTCTGTAGAAGAGCTGTTCACTCCATCTCATCCTCTATCCCCACCTGAGGCTCTGGGTATACTACTGTAAATCAACGTGCTGGATGAGTAATTGGTAGTCAGGAGTGAAACAGTGAATAAGTGATACAGTGAGTGAGCTCATTGAATGGATGAAACAGTGGTAGCTATGAGTGAGTGAGTGTGAATTGGTGAGTTTTATCCTAACATCAGGCATGGGAAGTAATGCATGAGGAAGAGAGTGTGTGTGTGTGTGGAGGAAATTGAAAGTCAATCAATAGACCACCGAGGCAAGGAGAATGAGGGAAGGAATGGATGACTGACTGCCTGGGGAGGTGAGTGACAGAGGCAGCTGGCTGTGTGTCTGTGTGCAGAGGTTCTCAGCAGCCTTCCAAATGAAATGAGCTGCCAAGCCAAGTCCTTTAGCACAGTTTGCGGCAGGGATTCAAGGTCAGTGCTGTTGATTCTGCTGATGCGTTTTATTCTCTGGTGCCAGTGATGCTGTGCTGTGTGTCTGGGGGGGGGCAGCCTTTTACGCCAGCCTTTCCCCCCACCACACACACGTCCTTCCTTCCATTATCACCCCGGTGCACCACTGCAAGTTAGTGTGCATTTAGCTGTTAAATTAAATGGGGGAAGGGTGGTGGTGGCGGTCCTAGCCGTAGAGCCTGGATACCCTTGCTGGTGTGCTGCGTAGCAAGCAGGAGATGGATGGGGAGAGGTGTCCTGATTTCGCATGTGACCACAGTAATTGTGTTATATTGAAGGTGGGGGCTGTGAGGCCATCAGCGGGAGGGCAGGGTTACACCTCTGTCTCCCCCTCCCCTTCTTCTTCCTCAACACAGAGACATGTAGAAAATTCTGACTGTCATTTTCACATATTAGAATCTGGGTTACTCTTTGATTTTGAAGCATGCTTGGCCAATTCATTCAATGAGTTATACATTTAAATCCATGATTATTTAAACAAAAAGTGGTTTGAGATCTTGGTAAGTAAATCATCTATGATGGATACGTACAGTAGTTCTTTCCTCTGACCTCCTATCCTCTCGCTCTCTCCCTCCAGGCACCATGAGGCCGGTCCACAGGAACTTCTATGAGCCATCCTCGGCCCCGGGGAAGGGTGTGGTGTGGGAGTGGGAGAACGACAGCGGCTCCTGGACGCCCTACGACATGGAGATCTGTGTGACCATCCAGAACGCCTATGAGAAGCAGCACCCCTGGCTGGACCTGACCTCTCTGGGCTTCTGCTACCTCATTGACTTCAACAGTATGGTCCAGACCAACCGGCAGAGCCAGAGGAAACGCCGCCTGCGCCGACGCATGGACCTGGCCTACCCTCTCATCATGGGCTCCATCCCCAAGTCCCAGTCGTGGCCTGTGGGCGCCAGCTCCGGCCAACCCTGCTCCTGCCAGCAGTGCATTCTAGTCAACAGCACGCGGGCCGCCTCCAATGCCATCCTGGCCTCTCAGCGTCGTAAGCTGTACGGAGGGGCCGCAGGAGCTCCAGGGGCCACAGGCACGCTCAATGTGGTACGGCAGAGTAACACTTTCGCTGGAACCACACTCTGGTCCCCAACCTCCGGTGCCGGGAGCAACAACATACAGCATAACAACATAAGTGCAGGAAGTGGCCAAGCTAAAGTTGAACAGGTGCAGTCGCCTCTGTCTAGTTCCAACTTCCCTTGTTCCCCGGCACTGCCGTCCCTTCCGCTTGCACATGGCCACTCCCACACCCATGCACACTCCCACGGCCACCATGTCATCATCAACGGGCAGAACAACCTGAACCGGCCAGGAACCCAGCGCATTTCCATGGGCACTGCTAGAGGAGCCATCCCACCAGGGTAACCAGGATTCATTTAGATTACATTCCACTATAGATTT